>NC_090739.1:134073208-134088208 GCF_036898095.1 Palaemon carinicauda
TTTCCTTTCCTCACTAGACTATTTTCCCTGCTGGACACCCAGGGCTTAAAACATCTTGCTTTTCCAACTAGGGTTATAGATTAGCAAGTACTACTACTACTACTACTACTACTACTACTACTACTACTTATGATAATAATAATAATAATAATAATAATAATAATAATAATAATAATAATGAATTGACGTGTCTAAGGCCTTTGTCCTGCAACAGACCAGAAACGGCTGTATTTGTTGTCGTTGTTGTTATTGTTGTCTTATCGAATAATCTTCAAAAGGTCAGTGAGTAATAGCTTGATTTTCCTGGTAAGACAGCCTACGTATCATTTCATCAGTTAGGACGATGTGACAACGCTGTATTGGTTTATATCTCAACATGTGGCACCTTCGCACCAATACCGATCAAGATGAAGGAACTGTCAGGTAGATCCAATTTTATCTCTAAATGTTCAACACTTGAGAGAACCATTTTCTATGCATTTCATGGTGTTTTTTTTTTTTTTTTTTTTTTTATCTGGTTGGCAACAGATAAAAGATAAAAGCCTTGGGAAATAAAAAAAAAAGATATTTTTACAGCAAAATATATATGGAATCACTGACGTGGCTAATTCAGATTCGCTGTAAATGCCAGTCTTTTATACAAAGCGATATTAGGTTCAATATTATTATTATCATTATCAAATTCTAAGCTACAACCCTAGTTGGAAAAGCAGGATGCTACAAGCCCAGGGGCCGCAACAGGGAAAATATCCCAATGAGGAAAGGAAACAAAGAAAAATTAACTCTTTTAAGAATAGTAACAACATTAAAATAAATATTTCCTGTATAAACTATAAAAACTTTAACAAAAAAAAAAAGAGCAAGAGAATTGAGATTGTGCCCGAGTGTACCCTCAAGCAAGAGAACTCTAACCCAAGATAGTGGAAGACCATGGTACAGAGGCTATATAAATAGCTTTCCTTTAAAAGTACCTCATTAAGAAAAATTTATTTTTAACAGTTTAATGAAACATCCCTGGTCGGCATTCTATTAGACAGGAGTTCGAGACCCGCTTGGAGGCAGTCTATAGGTCTACCTGCCGACTCATCAGCAGCCATTGCCTGGCCCTCCCTGGTCTTAGCTTGATGAAGAGGGGCATGAGTGCTGAGTGCTGAGTGCTGGTCATATATACATAAGGTGAGTCTCTAAGACATTGTCACTGTTCCTTGCCTCTGCCATTCATGAGCGACCTTTAAGACTGAAAAGGAATATAAATATATATCCCTTTTTAATCTAGATCAAGAACAATTCCTATAAATATATTATTATTATTATCATTATCATTATTATTATTATTATTAGCTAAGATAAAACCCTAGTAGGAAAAAAAGGATGCTATAAACCCAAAGGCTCCAATAGCGAAAAGATAGTGTCATTACTATTATTATTAGGTAAGCTACAACTCTGGTTGGAATAGCAGATTGCTATAAGGCCAAGGGCTCCAACAGGGAAAAATAGCCCAGTGAGTTGAGGAAATAAATAAGCTATAAGTAATAAACAATTAAAATACAATACCTTAAGAATAGTAGCAACATTAAAATAATCTTCCATAAATAAACTATACAAACTTCAAGCAAAAAATCCTTATTGGCACGCGTCATGTGCTACATAACTAACCCCATAAGCGGAACTGCGTTGAACTGCTTGAAGCATTGTAGGAGTTAAGTTATAAATGTTTCCACCTCTCGCGTTTCCAGATATATCCCTCGTTCCGTTTTTATCAAAAGGGGATGGCAGAGCGGTGACGTCAACGCAAGGTTGCCAGGTTGGCCTTATTTCATGCCAAAAATACCTCAAAATTTGGCCTTTTTAAAATTGGTTGGCCTTTAGTAATATCATGAAAAAAGGTGGGCCTAAAATACTGTATTTTTGGCCTTTTCCTACTAACAGGTTGGCCTTTTAAAGCTGCAGTTGACTAGAAGTTGGCCTTTTCCCATTTGATATACCTGGCAACTCTACGTCAACATCACCTAAAACGTAATGCAAATGCCAGAAGGGATTGGACAACTGCTAGATCCGTGTGAAGCGTGTGGGTGAGTTATAATCTGTATCATTCGAGAGTATGATGGATTTCCATCTAATGTTATTTCTATTTTCATCCATATATGGCTTTCAAATACAATTACTACCTAGAGGATCACTCAGTAGAGCGCAGACCTCCCTCCGCGGCAGCTTATTTCTTAACATTGACCTTGACCTTTTATCCTAACATGTACTAATTGGCGAGGAATTTCATACACTCAAACAAGAACCAAGTTTGAAGTTTCTGTGATAACAATGTCTCCCAACTTATGGCTGATTACGTGAATGGGTTTCTTGACCGTGACCTTGACCTTTGACTTTAACATGTACTAATTGGCATTGAATTTCATACACTCAAACAAGAACCAAGTTTGAAGTCTCTGTGGCAACGATGTCCAAACTTATGGCTGATTACGTGAATTGCACCTTGACCTTTGACCTTGACCTTCCAAAATTTAATCACTTCCAGCTTTTTTACATAACAGTTAATCCCTGTAAGGATAATTGCTCTAAGATTAAAATTGTGGACAGGAAGCTGTTCACAAATAAACACACACACACACACACACACACATGCGCAAACAGGGGCAAAAACATAACCTCCTTCCAACTTTGTTGACATGTATTTACATTTCATCATTTGCTTGCACATAACCTTAACTAGCCAGAAAGTACTACACTGAATCCTCCTCTCTGGTTACGGCCCATTTTTTTCTTTACCTACACATACACCAATTAGTCTGGCCTATTCTTTCCACATTCTTCTCTGTCCTCATACACCTGACAACACTGAGATTTCCAAATGATTCTTCTTCGCTCAAGGGGTTAACTAAAGCACTGTAATTGTTCAATGGCCACTTTCCTCTTGGTAAGGGTGGAAGAGACTCTTTGGCTATGGTAAGCAGCTCTTCTAGGAGAAGAGCCACTCCAAAATTAAAGCATTGTTCTCTAGTCTTGGGTAGTGCCATAGCCTCTGTACCATGGTTTTTCACAGTCTTGGGTTAGAGTTCTCTTGCTTGAGGGTACACTCGGCAGACAATTCTATTTTATTTATCTTCCTCTTATTTTTTTCGAGTTTTTATAGTTTATATATGAAAGATTTATTTCAATGTAGCTACTATTCTTATTAAATTTTGTTCATTACTGCTCTTGTAGGTTATTTATTTTCTTATTTCCTTTCCTCACTGGGGTATTTTTCCTTGTTGGAGACCTTGGGCTTATATCATCTTGGTTTTCCAACTATGGTTGTAGCTTAGCTAATAATAATACTAATAATAATAATAATAATAATTATAATAATAATAATATATACACTGATCCTAAATTTGCAATTACACAGCAAATCGAAACCTTTTAATCATTAAAAACAGATAAATTCATAGCTCCATATCGATCAATTACTCTCTACTTATAAAGACCTATGAAACATGAAACCTTAAGGCTATTTCCTGCTCATCCTAAATGGGAGAAAAAGGTTGTAAAAAGTTGTGTGGCATGTAACCCGTGAGGAGTCTAATTCTGGGCTCCAAGAATTCAGAAGGATATAGATAGACTGATAGGAGAACAGGTTAGCGCTATCTATAGTCACCTCAAGAAATTCTGGGCGAAATAAGCCCCAACCCCTGATGACGTCATAGCCAATCACGGTGTCCCCAAGTTAGCAGGATAGACTGGAAGGAGTACAAGTTAGCGCTATCTACAGTTATCTCAGAGATTCCGGGCGAAATAAGCCCCAACCCCTGATGACGTCATGGCCAATCACCATGTCTCCCATGTTAGCAGGAGACGTGATTGGCTATGACGTCATCAGGGGGTGGAGCTTATTTCCCTTGGTATCTCTGTGGCGACTACAGTCGGAAAAAATCTTTCCTTCACATCACCACAACATCCGGTTCAGCTGTCACATTCCCCTAACACGGATAATAAAAGAGATGAATATATGTAAAGAAAAGAACAAAGGGCCATTCCGACAGGAGGCTGGCCTCTCTCTCTCTCTCTCTCTCTCTCTCTCTCTCTCTCTCTCTCTCTCTCTCTCTCTCTCTCTCTCTCTCTATAAAACAAAACACCTTCAGAAACTAAACAAAAATAATTTTCTTACCTCTCTCTGATAATATAAATATTTATAATTTCATCCATAAATGGCTTTCAAATACAGCTTACTAACTAGGGGGGCAATCAGTAGAGCGCAGACCTCCACCGCGGCCGCTTATTTCTCGACCTTGACCGTGACGTGGATTTTTATACACTCAAATATGAACCAAGTTTGAATTCTCTATGACAACGATGTCCAAACTTATGGCTGATTACATGAATTGGACATTTTGCTTGACCGTGACCTTGACCTTCCAAAATTTAATAATTTCCAGCTTCTTACATAACAGTCAATCCCTGCAAGTTTCATTACTCTACGATTAAAATTGTGGCAAAGAAGCTGTTCACAAACAATCACACACACAGGGAGCAAAGCATACCCTCCTTCCAACTTCGTTGGCGGAGGTAAATAGGGAAAAAGATTTAACACATTCACCACCACCAGCAAATATGAGAAGGCCTATCTATTTAAAGGTTTAAATCCCGCTCATGAATGGCAGAGGTAAGGGACAGTGACATTGTCCTATCGACAGGACAATGCCCTAGAAACAGACTATATTACATAATGATCAGCGCCTAAGTCCCATCTCCACCCAAGCTAGGACCAAGGAGGGCCAGGCAATGGCTACTGATGACTCAGCAGATAGACCTATAGGCTTCCCCAAACCCCCATTCTTAGCTCACAAGGGTGGTGAGGTTGCAGCGACCAAAGAAACTAACGAGATTGAGCGGGACTCGAACCCCAGTCTGGCGTTTACATGTTCATGAACATCCTTGAGTAACAAATTCCTAAATATTGTGCAGCCAAAAAATCTTGTTAACACGAGAATAGTTACAGATGGTTTCAAACTAATGGAACTATTCTTCGCCCAAGGGGTTACTGCACTGTAATTGTTCAGTGGCTACTTTCCTCTTGGTAAGGGTAGAAGAAACTCTTTAGCTATGGTAAGCAGCTCTTCTAGGAGAAGGACACTCCAAAATCAAACCATTGTTCTCTAGTCTTGGGTAGTGCCATAGCCTCTGTACCATGGTCTTCCACTGCCTTAGGTTGAGTTCTCTTGCTTGAGGGTACACTCAGGCAAACTATATTATCTTATTTCTCTTCCTCTTGTTTTATTAAAATTTTTATAGTTTATATAGGAGATATTTATTTTAATGGTGTTACTCGTCTTAAAAATTATATTTTTCCTTGTTTCCTTTCCTCACTGGCCTATTTTCCCTATTGGAGCCCCTAGGCTTATAGCATCCTGCTTTTCCAACTAGGGTTGTAGCTTAGCAATTAATAATAATAATAATAATAATAATAATAATAATAATAATATATGTCTACTTTAGGCTCTAGAGCCTTTAAATTACCACCTCGGCCACCACAACTCTATTCCAATGTATGTTGTTTTCATCTCGATGAATACTTCCCAAATTAAATGAGTTGCACATTTCGAAATAATAAAAAAAAAGGAAAAAAAATCGTCATCCGACTGATGATGATGATAGAAATTTCATCACTCAAACACAATATTGACGGCTGGTTAACTGATTGCAAAATGGAATTTAATTCAATTGAATTCATGATTCATGTGCAATGATTTATGATGTAAAATTCACGATGAGATTTCAATTAATCTAATGGACAATGGTATCAGAAGGAGTTAGGTAAAAGATCTAATTTAATGTTGGTAGTGTTCTTTACATATATACATATATATATATATATATATATATATATATATATATATATATATATACTGTATATATATATATATATATATATATATATATATATATATATATATATATATATATATATATATATGATCAGCGCCCGAGCGTCTTATCCACCCAAGCTAGGACCAGGGAGGGCTAGGCAATGGCTGCTGATGACTCAGCTGATAGACCTATAGGCACCCCAAACCACCTATCCTTAGCTCACAAGGATGGTGAAGTTGCAGCTACCAAAGGAACCAACGAGTTTGAGCGGGACTCGAACCCCCGTCTGGCGATCACCAGACAGGGAAATCACCAACAGTCGTGTTTTGGTGACCAAAATATTGCAGTGAGACGGTAGGAATTAAAATAACATTTCTGCCAATTTTGAGAATGTCTAACCTTGCTAAAAATAAGCCTACAGTAAAAGCATTCCCCCAAAACGACATTTTAACCCACAAAATAGCCCAGGGCTCGCAGAAAACCTTTCCTTCTTTCCTTTACAGGGAGAGGGAGTGGTCATATCCTTGTGATTAGTTGTGCATATGAATGTGTGCATATCTGTCAAAACATCTAGCCGTCATATTTAATAGGTCTCATAAACTTACATAAAAAAAGCCTCCCCACATTAAAATCACTGTTACCTCCTTAATGAAAAGACTTACACCAATCAAAGGGAAAATATACGAAGTTAAAAATCACATGATCGACTATAGAGATATTCTCATTGGCTTTCTGTTGCCTTAGGAAACAGTGCCAAAGAGAGAAGGGATTTCCCAGTGAATCACTGGCTACATTGCTCAATGCTTGGCTGGCTGGTGCTGCTCTAGGGCTTCTCCTCGTTGCCATTTGAATGGTCTGATTTCTCTAATATTAGGATAGAAGAGGTTAAGGTAGATGAACTAAATCACTCACATTTTCAAGTACATTCTTGACTAACAAATTGCTACATATTGTGCAAGCGAACAAATCGTGTTGACACGAGAATAGTTATAGCTGGTCTCAAACAATTGTGGAGCCCTTTGGCTTATAGCATCCTGCTTTTCCAATTAGGGCTGTAGCTTGGCTAGTAGTAGTAGTAGTAGTAGTAGTAGTAGTAGTAGTAGTAGTAGTAGTAGTAGTAGTAGTAGTAATAATAATAACTATTTTCCTTACTGGAGCCCTTTAGCTTATAGCATCCTGCTTTTCCAACTGGGGTTGTACTTTAGCTAATAATAATAATCATAATAATAATACAAATAATAATAATAATAATAATAATAATAATAATAATAATAATAATAATAATAATATGGCCTCTCGTTTATAAGGTAGCGGAATATTATTACATAAAGCTAAAAAGACCACAGCTAAACCTGGATACTTAAAGCTTTCCTATAAAAAGTGGGAAGGAAAAATTACCTTTTCCTATTCTGATTTGACCTGTTTACTTCTTTGATATTCTATGTTGTTATATTTACTTTATCTTAAGGAATAGAATTATGAACATGAAGATGAAAATTATTTTAAGGTAATTGAAATATATGAGAAAATGTTACTTGTTGTCGTAGACTATTATTATTATTATTATTATTATTATTATTATTATTATTACTATCATTATTATTATTATTATTATTATTACTATTATTATTAATATTTGATTTAAAAGCACAATATAGAGACGACGGGCGAAATCTTACTGAGGTCCTTTGCGTCAATAGGTGTAGGAGGAGATGATGATGATTATGATGAAAATGATAATAATAATAATGATGATGATGATTATTATTATTATTATTATCAACGTTTTTTATATACATTTTTGGAGTATTTACCTTAAATATAAATGGACCCAATAATTTCTTTTTATATGATGTATAATACTTATTCAAGCATATGAAAATAAATAAAATTTCGATTTTCATTCTGGTTGAATGTCTATTAAAAGAAGAATGAAATACAAACCCCCTTTGGAAATTGCTAAATCAAACCTGGGATGTTTTGTTAAAGAAGTTAAGTAACTCGTTAAGATAAAAGTATCTCGAACAATTGCACTTCGACGATGTTGCAATGGCAAAGAAACTAACCCTCTCTCTCTCTCTCTCTCTCTCTCTCTCTCTCTCTCTCTCTCTCTCTCTCTCATTTGACACTTCGTACACCAAGTCATATGACACAGGACAGAATATGACTTCAATTAAAGATCTCCGTCATATTTAGAGTACAAAACGCTGACAACAGAATTAACGAGTTGCCTAAATGCTGACAACAGATTTAACTATAGTCCATTTCTTTTAGCGATGCATATTTGCACCGACTCGCAGCGGTGCCCTTTTAGCTCGGAAAAGTTTCCGGATCGCTGATTGGTTGGACGAGATAATTCCAACCAATCAGCGGTCACGAAACTTTTCCGAGCTAAAAGGGCACCGCTGCGAGTCGGTGCATATATGCATCGCTAAAAGAAATGGACTATAGTTACCTATATGCTGTCAACAGATCGGAGGGGGGTCCTAAATGCTGACAACAGATTTAACGATTTGCCTAAACGCTAACAACAGATTCGACGAATTGCCTAAATGCTGACAACAGATTTGACACGTTTCCTAAATGCTGACAACAGATTTGACACGTTTCCTAAATGCTGACAACAGATCTGACGAGTTGCCTAAATGCTGCCAACAGATTTGACGTTTTGCCTAAATGCTGACAACAAATTTGACGTTTACCTAAATGCTGACAACAGATTTGACAAGTTGCCTAAATGCTGACAACAGAGTTGACAAGTTGCCTAAATGCTGACAACAGATTGGACGAGTTACTCAAACGCTGACAACAGTTTTGACGAGTTGCTTAAAACTCTGATAACAGACCTAACAAATTGCCTAAACACTGACAACAAATTTATAGTTGCCTAAAAGCTGACAAAAGATAAGACGCGTTTCCTAAATGTTGATAACAGATTTGACGAGTTGCGTAAATGCTAACAACAAATTAGACGAGTTGCCTAAAAGCAAACAACAGATTTGACGAGTTGCCGAAAGGCTAGCAACAAATTAGACGAGTTGCCTAAAAGCTAACAAGAGATTTGACGAGTTGCCGAAATGCTAACAACAAATTAGACGAGTTGCCTAAAAGCAAATAACAGATTTGACGAGTTGCCCAAATACTAATAACAAATCAGACGAGTTGCCTAAAAGATAACAACAGATTTGACGAGTTGCCAAAATGCTGACAACAAATTAGACGCATTGCCTAAAAGCTAACAACAGATTTGACGAGTTGCCAAAATGCTGACAACAAATTAGACGAGTTGCCTAAAAGCAAACAACAGATTTGACGAGTTGCCCAAATACTAACAACAAATCAGACGAGTTGCCTAAAAGCTAACAACAGATTTGACGAGCTGCCAAAATGCTAACAACAAGTTAGACGCGTTGCCTAAGAGCAAACAACAGATTTGACGAGTTGTCTAAATGCTAACAACAAATTAGACGAGTTGCCTAAAAGCTAACAACAGATTTGACGAGTTGTCTAAATGCTAACAACAAATTAGACGAGTTGCCTAAAAGCTAACAACAGATTTGACGAGTTGTCTAAAAGCTAACAACAGATTTGACATTTTGCCTAAAAGCTGACAACAGATTTCCCGAATTGCCCAACATTCCCCTGCCTGAGAACACAATATTGCTGTGCAATGACATTCCCAATCAGCTGTGGCACAACAGGATACAATAAAGGAATGGCCTTCAAAGGAGGAAATGCCAAAGATCTTTTCTCATCTCTTCGTACACTCTTATCAAACTGGGTCTTTTGAGGTGTATTTCATCTCTCTCCTCGGTACACAGGGTACACTGACCTTAACGCAACACCCTTGCGGAGGGTTTCATGAAAGGAACTGATATTGACGATATTATTATGAAGATGATGATGATGATGATGATGATGATGATGATTATGATTATTATTATTATTATTATCATTATTATTATTATTATCATTATTATTATTATTATTATTAGCTAAGCTTTAACCCTAGTTGGAAAAGCATGATGCTATAAGCCCAGGGGCTACAACGGGGGAAAATAGCCCAGTGAGGAAAGGAAATTATTATTATTATTATTATTATTATTATTATTATGAGCTAAGCTATAACCCTAGTTGGAAAAGCAGTGAAGAAATAAGGAGATAAGGAAATAAATAAACTATATGAAAGGTAATAAACAATGAAAATCAAATATTCTAGGAACAGTAACAACACTAAATTAGATCTTTCATAAATAAACTTAAAAAAAAAAGGAAGAGAAATAATATAGAACAGCGTGTCCGAGTGTACCCTCAAGCAAGAGAACTCTAACCTAAGGCACTGGAAGACCATGGTACAGAGGATATGGCACTACCCAAGACTAGAGAGCAATGGTTTGATTTTGGAGTATCATAAAAAATACTGAAGTAAAATGAAGTCTATATTTTGAGGGAAAAAAAAATATTTCAAAGTACGTATTTTCAAATGTTTTATAAAAAAAAACCGTTTGCGGTTTTTACATATTCATATTCATATTATTATTATTATCATTATTAATAGCTAAGCTACAACCCATGTTGGAAAAGCAGGATACTACAAGCCCAATGGCTCCAACAGGGAAAATAGCCCATTGAGGAAAGGAAACAAGGAAAAATAAAATATTTTAAGAACAGTAACAACATTAAAACAAATATTTCCTAAAGAAACTATAAAAACTTCAACAAAACAAGAGGAAACGAAATAGGAAATAAGATAGAATAGAAAAAAAAAAGAATATTGGCAGAGTAATCGAGAAGGCCAGAGAAATGATCCTCCTAGATGTGTCAGTACTATTCAGTATCCCCGATTCCATAATTTAGGACGTTAAAGGTGAGACCCGAAGAGACGGCAAGAGCAGAAGTGTTGCCATATTATTATTATTATTATTATTATTATTATTATTATTATTATTATTATTATTAGCTAAACTACAACCCTAGTTGGAAAAGCAAGATGCTATAAGCCCAGGGGCTCCAACGGGGAAAAATAGCCCAGTGAGGAAAGGAAATGAGGAATTAAACGATATAAGAAGTAATGAAAAATTAAAATAAAATAGTTTAAAAACACTAACAATATTAAAACATATTTCATATATAAACTGTAAAAAGACTTGATTTACTAACAATCTATTATCATTATTATTATTATTATTATCATTATTATTATTATTATTATCATTATTATTATTATTATTATTATCATTATTATCATCATTACTGATGAGATCATGGTGAAGGGTAGATGGTAATAGTATTGGGCATGCTGTTCGCACTCCCCAAGAGAAATTAGTTCACCAAACTTTCAACAGGGCTCCACAAGGCACTAAAAGAGTTGAAAGACCAAGGCATACATGGCTGAAGATTATGAAGTGTGAAGTAGCAGAGGAAGAATGGAGAAGTATTGAATTAAAAGCTCAAAATAAAGACGATTGGTGGAATACATACACAAACACACACGCACATGCTCACACACACACACACACACACACACACACACACACACACACATATATATATATATATATATATATATGTATATATATAAATATATATATATAAATATATATATATATGTATATATATAAATATAAATATATATATATATATATATATATATATATATGCATATATAAATATATATACATATATAAATACATATATATACACATGTATATGTATATATACATATATATATATATATATATATATATATATATATATATCAATTGATACAAGAACCAAGATACTGAAGTACACATTATTCATTTGATCTAAAAAAAAATAAAAATAAAAAAAATAAAATCTTTCCTATCTGCAAGCTGTGCACCAAGATGATTGAGGAAGGGGGATAGGTCAGTGGGGCAGGGGGGGGGGTTCTGGATACGCTGGAGAGAGAGAGAGAGAGAGAGAGAGAGAGAGAGAGAGAGAGATAGAGAGAGAGAGAGAGAGGGGGGGGGGGGTAGAGGTGCTTTTGTATTACTGGGCCTCCCTCGTCTGCTGGCGTTGTGGTTGCAACATTTGTGTGAAGCTTCGGAAGAAACACCTTGGGCGCATCCTGGTTTGCGATTTCCATTGGCCAGGAGGAAGGAGACTCCCCTTTGGATCGTTCAATTTTGAGATCGTTTCTGTTTTGGAGAGATTTTGCGAAATTGCACAGCTGTTTCAGTCTCTCTGTTGCAAAACTGCACAGGTGTCTAAACTGCTGTGTTGCAAAATTATAGTGATCTTATGTTGCAAACTTGCAGAGTTATCTAAACTGCTGTTGCAAAATTGCAGTTGCTTTATGGTGCAAAATTGCAACTGCCTTGTTACAAAATTGCAGTTGTTTCAACTGCTGTGTTGCAAAGTGGCAGTGATCTTAATTATGATGGAAAATTACGCAGTTGTCTAAACTGATGTATTGCAAAATTGCATTGATCATAATTGCTGCAAAATTGGAGTTATTTCAACTGCTATGATGCAAAATTGCAGTCGTCTCAACTGCTGTGTTGCAAAACTGCACACTTGCCTCAACTGCAATGTTGTATATCAATCAAGACGAGCAACAGCAAATAGTTAAGGGACTTAGCTGCATTGTGTGTGTGTATGTTCATGTATGTCAGTATGCATAAGAGAGAGAGAGAGAGAGAGAGAGAGAGAGAGAGAGAGAGAGAGAGAGAGAGTCTTCTTCGTTTTTCATTCCCGCATCCCAGTTCGTCTTCTGAGCACACCAACTAACCTTTGTGAATCGACAATCGTGGTTCTATTACTTCCCCTTTAAGAAGCTACGAGAGTTGTGTCTTTCTCCTCCTCCTCCTCCTCCTCCTCCACAGACTTTCCCTTCCCTTCAATCTCTATTCTTTTTTTCTGAGATAGAACTGAATAATAAGGGTTTTGTCAGCTTTTGTGGACATTTTGCAAGAATCTAATGATTTCCCTTTCATGTATCGATTTGATTGTTGGGAGTTATGCAATTGTGAGAGATTGCATACGAGAGTAAAAGATTGAATATATGTATACATATATATATATATATATATATAGATGTGTGTGTATATATATATATATATATATATATATATATATATATATATATATATATATATATATATATATATATATATATATATATATATATTATACTTATATATTATATATATATATATATATATATATATGCTATTCATATTATTATTATTATTATATTTATATATCATTATTATTATTTTTATTATTATTATTATTATAGGCTAAGCTACAACCGTAATTGGATAAGCAATATGCTATTAGCCAAGACTCCAACAGGGAAAAATAGCCCAGTGAGGAAAGGAAATAAATAAACTACAAGGAAAGGAAGGTAACGAACAATTAAAATAAAGTGAGAACAGTAACATTAAAATGATATTGCGTATCTAAACAATAAAATCTTCAAAAAAAAAGAGGAATAGAAATAAGATAGACTGGTGTGCCCGAATGTACCCTCAAGCAAGAGAACTCTACCCCAAGGAAGTGGAAGACCATGGTACAGAGGTTATGACAAACCAATCATTTGCCGTAGATATGTCAAATTACTAAAATATTCATCAAATCAGCATGTTTTTGTTGAACAGACTGACATAAGTACTTTTATAGTTTATATATGAAATATCTGATTTGATTTTGTTACTGTGTTTAAAATATTTTATTTTAATTTTTCATTATTTTTTATATCGTTTATTTATTTCCTTATTTCCTTTCCTCACGGGGCGATTTTTCCCCGTTGGAGTCCTTGGGATTATAGCATCTTGCTTTTCCAATTAGGTTTGTAGCTTAGCTAGTAATATTAATGATAATAATAATATTAATTTTTTTTCTATTTGAGCCCTAGGGCTTATAGCATCTTGCTTTTCCAACTAGGGTTGTAGCTTAGCTAGCAATAATAATAATAATAATAATAATAATAATAATTTTCCCTATTTGAGCTCTTAGACTTATAGCATCTTGCTTTTCAAACTAAGGTTGTAGCTTAGCTAGCAATAATAATAATAATAATAATAATAATAATAACAACAACAACAATAATAATAATAATAATTTTCCCTGTTGGAGCCCTTGAACTTATAGCATCTTGCTTTTCCAACTATTTTAGCTTGTAATAATAATAATAATAATAATAATAATAATAATAATAATGATAATTATTAATTTTGATTAATAATAATAATAATAACAATAATTATTAATAATGATTAATAATAATAATAATAATAATAATAATAAAAATAATAATAATAATATTAATGATAACAACAACAACAACAACAACAATAATAATAATAATAATAACTGGAAGTTGTCAGCTTTGACTTAAGGGTACCTGACACTTGCACGCATTCGTGGCACGCACTGGCACGCATTGATGCGCGAACTCGCGTGAACGAGCCGTGAAAATGTCGTGAGCAGTGCGGGAACTCGCGTGCCAGAGCGTACCAATGCGTGCCATGCGTGCCCAGAACTTTGAAATGTTTAAAGTTTGTGGCACGCATTGGCACGCAAAAAATAGTCGTGAAATAGTCGTGAACGATGCGCCAACTGGAGTGAACTGGAGTGAACAGTGTGGGAACTGGCGTGAACTGGAGTGAACGATGCGGGAAGTGGCGTGAACTTTATAATGAAGAGAAACAAAAAGGAAACGAAAATATTAATGAAAAGGAAAGAAAAATAAACCTAATAAATTTTTATATTTGCTGTTTTAATGTGAAAAAAAAATGATATCTTATTTCAAACTATTTCTATAACTTTATAATGAAGAGAACCAAAAAGGAAACGAAAAAATTAATGAAAAGGAAAGAAAAATAAACCTAATAAATTTTCATATTTGCTGTTTTAATGTGAAAAAAAAATTATATCTTATTTCAAACTATTTTTATAACTTTATAATGAAGAGAAACAAAAAGGAAACGAAAAAATTAATGAAAAGGGAAGAAAAATAAACCTAATAAATTTTTATATTTGCTGTTTGAATGTAAAACTAAAATGATGTCTTATTTCAAACTATTTCTATAACTTTATAATGAAGAGAAACAAAAATTAAACGAAAAAAAATAATGAAAAGGAAAGAAAAATATAAACCTAATAATTGTTTAT
>NC_090739.1:134093208-134100708 GCF_036898095.1 Palaemon carinicauda
TTACTTATTTCCTTATTTCCTTTCCTTACTGGGCTATTTTCCCCTGTTGGGCTTATAGCATCCTCCTTATTCAAATAGGGTTGTACCTTAGCTAATAATAATAACAATAATTATAATAATAATAATAATAATAACAACAACAATGATGGTAACAATAATAATAATAATGATAATAATAATAATAATAATAATAAGTTCATCTATTTCCTTATTTCCTTTCTCACTGGGCTATTTTCCCCTGTTGGAGCCCTAGGGCTTATGGCATCTTTTTTTCCCAACTAGAGCTGTAGCGTAGCGAGTAGTAGTAGTAGTAGTAGTAATGATAAATGTTTTTAAACATTGTTATTTCATTTCAATTATCCATTACTTGTAGTTAATTTATTTCTTTGTTCCCTTTCCTCACTGAGCTATTTTCCCCTATTGGGGTCCCTGGACTTATGGCATCCTGCTTTTCTAACTAGGGTTACAGCTTAGCTAATAATAATAATAATAATAATAATAATAATAATAATAATAATAATAATAATAAATATTGTTAATATTGTGGCTTTTCTTAAAATATTTCCTTTTAATTGTTCATTAATTTTCTTGTAATCTATTTCCTTTCCTTACTGGATTATTTTCTCCTGTTGGAGCCCTTGGGCTTATAGCATCCTATTTTTCCAACTAGGGTGTTAGCTTAGCCAATAATAATAATAATAATAATAATAATAATAATAATAATAACAATAATATTGATTTGTTAATATTGTTACTGTTCTTAAAATATTTAACTTTAATTGTTCATTACTTCTCAAGTAGTTTATTTATTTCCTTGTTTCCTTTCCTCACTGGGCTACTTTCCCCAATTGGAACCCTGTAGCTTAACATATAGTAGTAGTAATAACAACAATAATAATAATAATAATAATAATAATAATAAATATTGTTAATATTGTGGCTATTCTTAAAATATTTCCTTTTAATTGTTCATTACTTTTCTTGTAGTTTATCTATTTCCTTTCCTTACTGGGCTATTTTCCCCTGTTGGAGCCCTTGGGCTTATAGCATCCTACTTTTCCATCTAGGGTGTTAGCTTAGCCAATAATAATAATAATAATAATAATAATAATAATAATAATAATAATAATAATAATATTCCCCACATCTTCCGCTCACAGAGGCTCCACAACGAAAGGCCATTACGTGGATTGGATGTCATGACAATCCTTATTTGGCCACATGCTTTGTGTTGGATGTTGTCTATGTCCTTCTTGGCCTCATGTGTTCTTGAAATCAGTTGTGTTATCCTCTCTCTCTCTCTCTCTCTCTCTCTCTCTCTCTCTCTCATACCTGAAGACATTTTGACTCCGACTGAAGCCAAATAAGGATTTGTTGGATCCTAATGCGCTCTCTCTCTCTCTCTCTCTCTCTCTCTCTCTCTCTCATATATATATATATATATATACATATATATATATATATATATATATATATATATATATATATAATTTTATATATTATTATTATTATTATTATTATTATTATTATTATTATTATTATTATTATTATTATATATCATCATCATCATCATTATTTCTATTACTACTCAAGCTACAACCCTGGTCGGAAAAACAGAAGGCAACCATCCCAAGGCCTCCGACATGGAAGAAATAGTTCAGTGAGGAAAGGAAATAAATAAAATACAAGAGGAACGTAGAAAAATAGCCTAGTGAGGAAAAGAAATAAGGAAATAAACAAACTACAAGAGGAGTTATGAACAATTAAAAAAACACTTTAAAACAGCAACATCAATATAGATCCTTCACATTTAAACTATAAAAAGTGTCTTAAGTCAGCCTATTCAACAAAAAAAAAAACATTCGATGCACGTTTGAACTTTTTGAAGTTCTACCGACTAGTAGGTTGGCCAGGGCACCAGCCACCCATTGAGATACTACCACTAGAGAGTTATGGGGTCCTTTGACTGGCCAGACAGTACTACATTGGATCTTTACCTCTGGTTACGGTTCATTTTCCCTTTGCCTACACATACACCAAATAGTCTGGCCTATTCTTTACAGATTCTCCTCTCCTCATACACCTGACAACACAGATTACCGAACAATTCTTCTTCTCTCAAGGGGTTAACTACTGCACTGTAATTGTTCAGTGGCCACTTTCCTCTTGGTAAGGGCAGAAGGGACTCTTTAGCTATGGTAAGCAGCTCTTCTAGGAGAAGGACACTCCAAAATCAAACCAGTGTTCTCGAGTCTTGGGCAGTGCCATAGCCTCTGTACCATGGTCTTCCACTGTCTTGGTAAGGTTCTCTTACTTGAGGGTACACTCGAGCACGCTATTCTATCTAATTTCTCTCTTTCTTGATTTGTTTAAGTTTTTATAGTTTATTAAGGAAATATTTATTTTAATGTTGTTGCCAATCTTAAAATATTTTCTTTTTTCTTTTTTTCCTTTCCTCACTGAACTATTTTCCCTGTTGGGGCCCCTGGGCTTATAGCATCCTGCTTTTCCAACTAGGGTTGTAGCTTAGCAAGTAATAATAATAATAATAATAATAATAATAATGATAATAATAAAACTAGCAGCAAATATTTTTATGTTGAACAGGCTGACATCTTTTCATAGTTTATATATGAAATGTGTTTTGATGTCACTGTATTTAAAATATTTAATTTTAATTGTTCATTATTTCTCATTTATTTCCTTATTCCCTTTCCTCACTAGGCTATTTTTCCCTGTTGGAGCCCTTAGGCGTATAGCATCTTGCTTTTCCAACTAGGGCTGTAGCTTAGCTAGTAATAATAATAATAATAACAATAATAATAGTAATAATAACAACAGCAACAATACTAATACTACTACTAATACTACTACTACTACTACTACTACTACTAATAATAATAATAATAATTAAGAAGATCATTGCAATATTACATTGATCAAACTAACATCAAAAGCTCCACCAATTATCGATTGTTAAATTAACACAAAATAAAATGAGGTAAGTAAGTCATTTGACGACTCGATAATAAAAGTGGATATTTATAAAAAGAATTATTATTATTATTATTATTATTATTATTATCATCATTATTAATATTATTATTAATTGCTAAGCTACAACCTTAGTTTGAAAAGAAGGATGCTATAAGCCCAGGGGCTCCAACAGGGAAAATAGCCCACTGAGTAAAAGACACAAGGAAAATAAATATTTCAAGAACAGGAACATTAAAATAAATATCTCCTATATAAACTATAACAACTTTTAACAAAACTACAAGAAGAGAAATAAGATAAATAGTTTGCCCGAGTGTACACTCAAGTCAGGTCAAAATGCTTAATCGCAAATGTAAGATTAATAAGTGAATTTCACAACACAGCTTCGAGACCGGTTCGCAATCCTCCATGTGCAAGGCGTTGAATGTGTTCAGTTGCACAACATGTAAACAAGTCTGAACTTACGGACAAACCAGTCATAGGTGAGTGACCGGGGTTACGAAATTTACCCCCCCCCCCCCTCTCTCTCTCTCTCGCTCTCTCTCCACACTCACATAGATTATATCATCATTATCATTATGACCATACAAAGGTATACTCTCTCTCTCTCTCTCTCTCTCTCTCTCTCTCTCTCTCTCACACACAGATATATATTATCATTATGACCATACAAAGGTATACTCTCTCTCTCTCTCTCTCTCTCTCTCTCTCTCTCTCTCAGACACAGGTGTACTTTTACATATTCTCTCTCTCTCTCTCACACACACACATTTGTCTTTTGAAAGCATATTGTTCGTGAAATGAAAACTTAAAAAATAAAGAAATCTAAAAGTTTTAGTTAGGAAGTTTACAGTTAAGAGGGAATGAAATCAAGACACGTTTTTAAGTTATAGTAAAGAGGAAAGGAAATCAAGACACGTTCTTAACAGTTCTAGTAAAGAGGAAATGAAATCAAGATGCGTCATTAACAGTTACATTAAGAGGGAATGAAATCAAGACGCGTCGTTAACAGTTACAGTAGAGTAAATGAAATGAGAGCACGCTCTTAACAGTTATAGTAAAGAGGAAATGAAATCAAGTGCATCCTTAACAGTTACAGATCTCTGGCTGAAATTCAAACTTTTGAATTAGATGCGATTATTATTATTATTATTATTATTATTATCATTATTATTACTTACTAATCTACAACCCTAGTTGGAAAAGCAAGGTGTTGTAAGCCCAGGGGCTCCAACAGGGAAAATAGCTCAGTGAGGAAAGGAAACAAAGAAAAATAAAATATTTTACGAACAGTAACAACATTAAAATAATCATTTCCTATATAAACTATAAAAACTTGAACAAAACAAGAGGAAGAGAAAGAGAAATAATATAGAATATTGGCCCCGAGTGTACCCTCAAGCAAGAGGACTCTAATCCCCCAAAAAACAGAAGACCATGGTACAGAGGCTATGGCACTACCCAAGACTAGTGAACAATGCTTTGATTTTGGAGTGTCCTTCTCCTAGAAGAGCTGGTTACGACAGCTACAGTCTCTCCTACCCTTATCAAGAGGAAAGTGGCCACTGAACAATTACAGTGCAGTAGTTAACCCCTTGGGTGAAGAAGAATTGTTTAGGGGCCACGTACACAAGGTATAAAAAACCTATTGGTGCAAGAAACGATATATTTTGAAATAGTGGTGACCAGAGTTATGAATCTATGGGTAGTTTAAACATTACAAACAAGAGGGACATTCGCTAGAGGGGCACTCGGTAGAGAGCATACCTTCACCACGCCAAGGTTTAAGGGTTTGAAGGCCGCTCTTGAGGCAAGGGACAGTGACACTGCCCTATCAAGCAGGACAATACCGTAAAGACTAACCAAACCCACTCTCTACCCAAACTAGGACCAAGGAGGCCCAGGTAATGGCTGCTGAGGACTCAGCAGATAGGCCTATAGACTCCCCCCAAACCGCCCCCCCCAATCCTTAGCTCACAAGGATAGTGAGGTTGCAGCAACCAAAGGAACTGACGAGTCTGAGCATGACTGGAACCCCAGTCTGGCAATCACTAGGCAAGAACGTTACTCCAGGCCACCACAACCCTGATTTTACTCTTAAACTCCACTGCGTACTTGTACTTCGATGTATTTTCTTCAAATCTAATGGATATGTCCTTTGGTCAAACTCCTCATGTGCACAAAGTTCTTTTGAAATTGGTTCAGTATTTTTGCGTAATTTCACAAATAAAACAATATTTGCCATTTACTTAACATTACAATATTTAAAAAATATTTCGTCGAGTGATAAAAATTACAGTGTTTCTATCCAAGGCTATAAGACATTATCATAATGACTAACTTTGCCAATAGAAATAATGAAACAACTGAGTCGGTATCAAAAGTAATAGTAGGAGAAGTGAAGAAAATATTAAGAAGCATAAAAAAAGATAGCCTCATATTTATTTAATACATACAGGATATTTCATTAAACTCGCTAAAACTTAACAAAATGTCTGCATGAATGTTTCTATACCTACAGCTTGGAAGAGAGAAACAATTTATTGTGCAAAATACAAAGTTTACAAAGTACAGCACAACAGGCAACCCGGTCGCGGTATGCGTGTAGGGGTGAGCCCTTTTGAATGGATGGCATTGGCTGTGGACATTTTACATACCTTTCCACCCTATTGATTACTAGACAAATGTCATTCATCAGTGCTGATATGGCACTCGGGTAGTATTACAAATTTCAAATACTTACAGTCAATTATATAGATAAAATATATGATAAGTAAGAATTGCCCATTGAAAGATTGCAAATTTTGTCATAAGTACTGTATAATATGGAATTCTAATATATGCTGTTCAATAAGTAATGATTTGAATGTTAACTATACAAAATATGCACAGCTTGGAAAAAAAATTCATTATCATACTAATTCACAATGAATGAATGATTTGAGTTTTCTGGCATCCTGACATCGAAGGTCATCGACGCTGATATCGTTTATTATAAATAAAGAGTAAAAGAATAATTCAATTTAATAAATAAAAAAAATGTTACAAAAGTTAAATACCATTCAAAAGCCCTGCTTCTGGAATGAATGCAAAATGCCGCTAGCATTGTACGATACATCCTGCCCAAGAATCTTGGCAAGGATGAACCTGCCATCAACACCTCGAGCCTCAAACAGATACTGACTTACTTTACTTAATCTGATGGCTGCTTTTCCGGTCCCATTCAGCAGGGGAACCCCACTCTAGAGATATATCTATTTCTTTCGCTACTATAAGTGGGGGCATTCAGTTAACAAATGCCTAACTGTCAAGGTATTAAACAGCCGCCACAAAAGACCTTAAAAAAATACTGCCCAATAAGTTTACTCACAGCAATATATAAAATACTTAAAAGAAACAGAAGTGATAAAGAAAGACTGTTTGGCCTTAGAGGAAACGGAAAAGGGAAGATGGTTCGAGTTCTCTTTTCCTTTTCAACCCCTTCCTCTTACTGCCTCCCTCTCTTTCTCTCTATCTATCCACTTCCTATCTCCCCCCCCCCCCCTCGGCCCCCGACTTCCTATAGCCAGCTGATAACGAAATGAGGACATGCCAATGAACGGATTGGGCAAATTTAAAGGTTTAAAGGCCGCTCATGAATGGTAAGGGACATTGTCCTATCGAGTAGGACGATGCCCTAGAGACTGAACATATATACATAAGATCAGTGCCCAAGCCACCTCTCCCACCAAGCTAGGACCAAGGAGGACCAGGCAATGGCTTCTGATGCCTCAGCAGATAGACCTATAGACTCCCCCAAAGCCCCATCCTTAGCTCACATGGATGGTGAGGTTTCGAAGACCAAAGAAACCAACGAGTCTGAGCGGGACTCGAACCCCAGTCTGGCGTTCACCACTCAGGGACGTTACCCCATCGGCCACCACAACTGTGACCTTTATCTAGATTAATAACTAAAACTTGTACTTATATGTCCTTATTACTGTGTTCATAAAAGGTAAAACCAACTGCTTAGAAGTAACCATTGTTCTCTAGTCTTGGGTAGTGCCATAGCCTCTGTTCCATTGTTTTTCCACTGTCTTGGGTTAGAGTTCTCTTGCTTGAGGGTACACTCGGCCATACAATTCTCTCTTATTTTTCCTCTTCTTGTTTTGCTAAAGTTTTTATAGTTTATATAGGAGATATTTATTTTAACGTTACTGTTCTTGAAATATCTTATTTTTCCTTGTTTCCTTTCCTCACTGGGCTATTTTTCTTGTTGGAGCCCTTAGGCTTATAGCATGCTGCTTTTCCAACTAGGGCTGTAGCTTAACAAGTAGTAGTAATAATAATAATAATAATAATAATAATAATAATAACCCCTACTACAAAAAGGCAAATATCAAAACTGTGTTAGCGTAAGGACGTAATAATAATAATAACAATAACAACACCATCAATAATAACAACAACAACAACAACAACAACAATAACAACAACAACAACAATAATAATAATAATAATAAT
>NC_090739.1:134108208-134164744 GCF_036898095.1 Palaemon carinicauda
AGTTACTGCCTTCACCCAAATCGAAGATTTTCCGAAGGTTATGTTTATGTATTCACCCTGTTGTCATTTATTTATTTATTTATTTGTTTGTTTGTGAACAACTTTACACAAAAACTACTGAACCGATTTTGACCAAACTTGGTAGTCATGTTGGGTATAACGCAAGGATGATCATGTAACATTTTGGATGAAGTGCTTCAAAGTACAAGTACGGAGCAGTACTAGCAAGCAGGACAATGCCCTAGAGACTGACCTGATCGCCACTCAGGCTAAGACCAGGAAGGGCAAGGCAATGGCAGCTGATGACACAGCAGGTAGACCTAAAGGCTCCCCTAACAACCCCCCCCCCCCTCATTAGCTCACAAGAATGGTGAGGTTGCAGACGCTAAAGGAACAAACAAGTTTTAGGGGGGCGGAACCATAGTCTGGCAATCACCAGGCAGAGACGTTAACAATAGGCCACAACAACAATACTTACGCTTTTGAAAGCCCCAAGTACAGGTGTTCCTTTACTTCCCAGTATCCATGCACCTGTATCTGCACACCTGTACACATATAACCACTATCATGAAAACCTACATCATTCTCCTGTAATCTAAAGGGACTGTCACATACTGTTTAAAAGTTCAAAGGTCGCTCGGGTATGGCAGAGGCAAGGAACACGACAATGTCCTATTTAACATAGGATCAACGCCCTAGGGCCCTAACCCCCCCCCCAATTAAGTTAGGACCAGAAAGGGCCAGGCAATGGCTGCTGACTCAGCAAGTAGATCTATAGTCTCCCCCAAACCCTCTCATTACCAGCTCACAAGGATGGTGAGGTTGCAGACACCACTGCAAATTGTCGGACACTCTGTATGTATGTTTTTAATTTCCACACCTGGCTGACATCTGTGTTAAAAGTAACCTTTGACTTTTCCATTGTTATATTTTTACACAACCCTTCATGATTACACCTGTGTTTGAGAAATACTGAGTGGATAAGTTGCATAAGTCTCTTTTTTATAGTTTATATATGAAAGATGTTTTAATGCTGATACTGCTCTTATAATATTTTATTCCATCTGTTCGTTACATCTCATATAGTTTATTTCATCATTTCTTTTCCTCACTGGGCTTTTTTCCAGGTCGGAGCCCGTGGGCTTATAGCATCCTGCTTTTGCTACTAGGGTTGTAACCTAGTTAATAATAATAATAATAATAATAATAATAATAATAATAATAAGGCTATTTTCCCTGTTGGAGCCCTTTGGCTTATAACATCCTGCTTTTCCAACTAGGGTTGTAACCTAGTTAATAATAATAATAATAATAATAATAATAATAATAATAATAATAATAACAATAAGGCTATTTTCCCTGTTGGAGCCCTTTGGCTTATAACATCCTGCTTTTCCAACTAGGGTTGTAACCTAGTTAATAATAATAATAATAATAATAATAATAATAATAATAATAATAATAATAAGGCTATTTTCCCTGTTGGAGCTCTTGGGCTAAACATCCTGCTTTTCCAACTAGGGTTGTAACTTAGTTAATAATAATAATAATAATAATAATAATAATAATAATAATAATAATAATAGGGCTATTTTCCCTGTTGGAGCCCTTTGGCTAAACATCCTGCTTTTGCAACTAGGGTTGTAACTTAGTTAATAATAATAATAATAATAATAATAATAATAATAATAATAACAATAATAATAATAATAATAATATAGAAATGCTAGATACTATTACTTTCATGGTGCTTGTGTAATATTAACTCTTTGATGGTTTTTTGAATTACCTCGTTCCAAATTTTGGAACTAATTCACTGAAAAGTAATTATGCCCTATTTCATAATTTTAAGTAAGTTTTCATAGGAAATTTCCACTATCCAAGAAATAAAAATTTCCCCGAAATTTGCGTGAAAAAAACAATCATGTTCTTTTCCTCATTTTTCTTTATATCAGATTCATTTCCGATATATATATATATATATATATATATATATATATATATATATATATATATATATATATATATATATATATATATCTCAAAATGTATAAAATAACAGAAGAGAATAAACAAAAAATTCCATATTCCCATCAAAGAATCTTTGGCTGTTTCGCTCTTGGTTAATTACCTCCGCCAACGACGTTGAAAGGTGGTTATGATTTACCCCCGGTTTGTGTGTGTGTTTGTTTGTGAACAGCTTCCTGGCTTTGGGTGCGTGTTAGTTTGTGAACAGCTTCCTGGCCACAATTTTAATCGTTAGACTAATGAAACTTGCATGGATTAACTTAGGCCTATGTAAAAAGCTGGAAATTGTTCCATTTTGGAAGGTCACGGTCACGGTCAAGCAAAATGTCCAATTCACGTAATCAGCCATAAGTTTGGACACTATTGTCCCAGAGACTTCAAACTTGGTTCATATTTAAATATATGAAAATTCACGCCAATTAATACATGTGAAATTAGAAGGTTAAAGTTCAAGGTCACGGTCAAGCAAAATGTCCAATTCACGTAATCAGCCATAAGTTTGGACATTGTTATCACAGAAATTTCAAACTTGGTTCATATTTGAGTGTATGAAAATCCACACCAATTAATACACGTTAAGATAGAAGGTCAAAGTCGAGCAAAAGGTCGAGAAATAAGCTGCCGCGGCGGAGGTCTGCGCTCTACTGAGTGCCCCTCTAGTTATGCATTTCCTTTACGCTTCACTCTTTAACTGTGGTAAGCAACTCTTCTAGGAGAAGGACACTCCAAAATCAAACCATTGTTCTCTAGTCTTGGCTAGTGCCATAGCCTCTGTACCATGGTCTTCCACTGTCTTTGGTGTGAGTTCTCTTGCTTGAGGGTACACTCGGCCACGCTGTTCTATAATACTTCTCTTCCTCTTGTTTTGTTAAAGTTTATTTATATAGGAAATATTTATTTTAATGTTGCTGCTGTTCTAAGAATATTTTATTTTTCCTGTTTCCTTTCCTCATTGGGCTATTTTCCCTGTTGGAGCTCCCGAGCTTGTAGTATCCTGCTTTCCCAACTACGGTTGTAGCTTAGCAAGTAATAATAATAATAATAATAATAATAATAATAATAATAATAACGTCTTACTTGAGCTTATCTTTGGAAGCTGTGAATATCAAAGATAAAGAAAGGAAACAATAAAAGATGAGACGTATCACAAACCATGACACAAGAATTCGTTAGAATTAAGAACAAGGTTACATGATTTAAAGGTTTAAAGGCCGCTCATGAATGACAGGGGCAAGGGACAATGTCCTATAGACTGATCATATAAACGATCAGCACCCAAGCCCCCTCTCAACTCAAGCTAGGACCAATGAGGGCCAGGCAATAGTTGCTGATGACTCAGCAGATAGACCTATAGGCTCCCCCAAACACCCCCCCCCCCGCCCTTCCTTAGCTTTCAAGGATGGTGAGGTTGCAGACACTAAAGGTTCAAAGGCTTAAAGGCCACTCATGAAAGGCAAAGGCAAGGAACAGTGACATTGCCCTAGAGACTGACTATATATATATATATATATATATATATATATATATATATATATATATATATATATATATATATATATATATATATATATACGATCAGCGACCAAGCCGTCTCTCCACCCAAGCTAGGACCGAGGAGGGCCAAGCAATGGCTGCTGATGACTCAGCAGATAGACCTATATGCTGCCCCAAATCCCAGGTCCTTAGCTCACAAGGTGAGATTGCAGCGACCAAAAGAAATTAACGAGTTTGAGAGGGACTCGAACCCCAGTCTGGCGTTCACCAGTCAGGGACGTTACCACATCGGCCTTGCGGAGACTTCTAATAAAGAACACTTTAATAACTTCCCCGGCGAAGAGAGTTGGAAGGAAACTGCAATATAAGGCATAGTCACCTTGCATTATTCTCCTTGCAACTTAATAGCAGAACACAGGTATCCGGATATGGCGCAACTTTCGTTTATAGGAAATCTATCGCTTGGACAAAACAATTGTTGTGTGGACTGGAACAGACGTATTGTTGTTATTATTACTATTAGCCAAGCTACAATCCTAGGCGGGAAAAGCAAGATGCTATAAGCCCAAGGGCTCCAACAGGGAAAATAGCCCAGTGAGCAAAAGAAATAAAGAAATAAACTACAAGGGGAGTTCAGGAACATTAATAACAACGAATCAAATCTTTCTTATGTAAACTATAAAAACTTCAAAACAACAAGAGGAAAAGATACAAGACAGAATATATTATTATCATTATTTTTATTATTATTATTATTATTAGGTAAGCTACTACCCTAGTTAAAAAACCAGGATGCTATAAGCCCAGGGGTTCTAACAAGGAAAATAGTCTAGTGAGGAAAGGAAATAAAGAAATAAACTACAAAAGAAGTTTAAAAACAATAACATTAAAATAAATCTTTCTTATAAAAACTTCATAAAATTCAAAATAACAGGAGGAAGAGAAACAAGACAGAAGAGCATGCCCAAGTGTACCCTCAAGCAAGAGAACTCTAACCCAAGACAGTGGAAGACCATGGTACAGAGGCTATGGCACTACCCAAAACTAGAGAACAATAGTTTGATATTGGAGTGTCCTCCTAGAAGAGCTACTTGCCATAGCTAAAGAGTCTCTTCTACCCTTACCAAGAGGAAAGTGGCCTCTGGACAATTACAGTGCAGTAGTTTACCCCTTGAGAGAAAAAGAATTGTTTGGCAATCTCAGTGTTGTCAAGTTTATGAGGACAGACGAGAATATGTAAAGAATATGCAAGACTATTCGGTGTTCGTGTAAGGAAAAGGAAAATAAGCCGTAACCAGAGAGAAGGATCCAACGTAATACTGTCTTGCCAGTCAAAGGACTCTCAATAATCTAACAGATTTAGTATATGATCAACAATTACCATAATTGGCTGTTATTTGATAAACTATTTCATTTACCACAGATGTTACTATTAGCATGTTTTTACCTCTTTCGTCCTTGGTGGCAATTTATGCGTTGCGTCATTGAGTGATTTGAGATCCGTGTATGCCAGGGAAGAAGAAGAAGAAGAAGAAGAAGAAGAAGAAGAAGAAGAAGAAGAAGTTGAAATGTAGGGCAATGGCGCACACTCCAGATGGTGTTTGGAGTGACACAAGTATAAGGAAGCGAATTCTTCCAGGAAATCTAAGATGAATTTGTTCCTTGAAATTCAATCAATCAATCAATCAAAAATTATTATTATTATTATTATCATTATTATTATTATTATTATTATTATTATTATTATTCTAGCATCCTAGTTGGAAAAGCAGTATGCTATAACCACGAGGGCTCCATCGGGGAAAAATAGAAAAGTGAGGAAAGGAAACAATGAAATAAATAAACTACTAAAGAAGCAATGAAAATAAACTACTAAAGAAGCAATGAACAAGTAAAATAAAACATCATAGGAACAGTGAAATTAAAATAGATCTTTTATATATAAACTATAAAAAACTTTAAAAAAAAAAACAAGAGGAAGAGAAATAAGATAGAATAGTGTGCCCGATTGTACCATCAAGCAAGATATAAGATTACAATTATGTGAACGACGTTATATAGACTGAAAAGTAAGACAGAATGAACTTCAAAATCCGCAACACTCTTTGTGGACTTCTGAAGACTAGCTTTAACGTTGGTTAACAGTAAGCGAGCACTACGAGATGTGTAATGTTGAATGCTTTCGAGCGAACATAATAAAATGACTGTGGAGGTCCTTTAAAGAGAAGGGTTCCCCTGCTGTATAGGACCGGAAAAGCAGCCCTCAAAGTAAATACACCATCTGAAAAGATTACAGAATCTAGCAAACATGCACACACATAAGAAGGCGAATGCCTGGCAAGAATGGATCCGTGTACAATTTAGCAATAAACCCAAAGTACCTTTTAACAGGTACTTAAACTACTATCTGATTTTTTTAAGGAAGCGCATTTTCACTGACTCGCAGGGGTGCCCTTTTAGCTCGGAAAAGTTCCCAACTGGTTGGACAAAGTAATTCTAACCAATCAGCTGGTAAGAAACTTTTCCGAGGTAAAATGGCACCCCTGCGAGTCGGTGCAATTACGCCTCATTAAAGAAATTGAGTATAGCCATTTTTTTGTCTGACATCAATGATGCAATAGAAGAAGAATTATGTATCAATTAAAAAAAAATAAATAAATAAACTGAAGATTCAAGCAAGAAGTAAAGAGATGTTAGAGACCCGAAGCAAAAAACATATTCACCTTGAAAAGCGACATTGCAATGAAGACTTGTGAAACGCGACGTATTACGACTGCGCAACAGACACACAAACACACACACACACGTGCTGTGACACGCCATTTGTCGTATTTGAATACTAATCCTACCGTACCTATTTCCAATTTGAGAAAAATCGGATTTACATCGCTGGATTCCGCGCAACGTGTCCGAAGACCTTGTAGGACGAGGCCGGTACTCCGAAATCGAATTGGGAACGTCTGTTATACAAGGCAGACAAATGCTGAAGATCACGAGTTTGTTACATTGCTCTACGTCACTTGAATTAAGTCCTCCAACGTCCCGTGTCGCAGAGCGTTGCGCAAAATGCGGTCTTTTTATGACATTCGTTCGAAGGCCATAAATAACGATGGAAAGTTTCTCGCTTTTTGCTGACGTCAGCGATTATCCCATCGGCATTGAAACGAGGATAATTCTTCTCCAAAAACTGAGCGAGACCAGGATATTGTTGTTGTTGTTGTTATAATTATTAGGTAGGCTAAACCCTAGTTGGAAAAGCAGGATGCTGTAAGTCACAGGGCTCCAAAAAAGGAAAAATAGCCCAGTGAGGAAATTTTTATTATTCTTATTAGCAAAGTTAAACCATAGTTGGAAAAGCAGGATGCTGTAAGCACCAGGGCTCCAAAGGGAAAAAATAGCCCAGTGAGGAAAGGAAATTATTATTATTACAATTATTATTAATAGCTAAGCTACAACCCCAGTTGGAAAAGCAGGATGCTATAAGCCCGAGGGCTCCAACAAGGAAAAAATAGTCCAGTGAGGAAAGGAAATTATTATTAGCTAAGCTACAACCCTTATTGGAAAAGTAGGATGCTGTAAATCCGAGATATCCAATAGGGAAAATAGCCCAATGAGGAAAGGAAATCATTATTATTATTATTATTATTAATAGCTAAGCTACAACCCTAGTTGGAAAAGCAGGATGCTGTAAATCCGAGGGATCCACTATGGAAAAATAGCCCAATGAGGAAAGGAAATTATAATTTTTATTATTATTATTATTATTATTATTAATAATAGTTAAGCTACAACCCTAGTTGGAAAAGCAGGATGTTATTAGGCTGAGGGCTCCAACAGGGAAAAAATAGCCCAGTGAGGAAAGGAAATTATTATCATTATTATTATTATTAATAGCTAAGCAACAACCCTAGTTGGAAAAGCAGGATGTTATTAGGCTGAGGGCTCCAACAGGGGAAAAATAGCCCAGTGAGGAAAGGAAATTATCATTATTATTATTATTATTATTATTATTAGCTAAGCTACAACTCTAGTTGGAGAAGCAGGATGCTATTAGCCCGAGGGCTCCCAAGGGGGAAAAATAGCCCAGTGAGGAAAGAAAATTATTATTATCCTTATTACTAAGCTACAACCTAGTTGGATAATCATTATGCTATAAGCCCAAGGGCTCCAACAAGGAAAAATAGCCAAGTGAGGAAAGGAAATTATTATTCTTAATATTATCATTATGATTATTATTATCATTATTACTAGCTCACTGAGACCCTAGTTGGAAAAAAGCAGTATGCTATAAGCCCAATGACCCCAACAGCGAAAAATAACCCAGTGAGGCAAGTAAATAAGGAAACAAATAATCAAGAGAAGTAATGAACAATTTAAATAAAAAAAAAATTAAGAACAGTAACGTTAAAATAGATCTTTCATATATAAACTACAAAGAGACTTATGTCACCTTGTTCTAAGCCTCTAAGGTCTCACGCTCAAAATAAAGGTTAGGGAAATGGCTTGGATTGGTGTGGCCTCCATATACGGTCATTGTCATACTGTAGTTAATAATAATAATAATAATAATAATAATGTTTATTGGACAAAAACATATTTACATACAAAATATTTACAAAAAAAAGACTCGGTCCAAGTCCATGTGGGGGAGAGCTCTTCGGGCAATAATACAAATAAAATAATATCATCAATTAAAAAAAAAAAATTTATAAAAAGTAAATATTGATATAGATAAACTAAATGTACACATACATATACACAAGTATATACATATGCATACATATACACATACATATACACTCTCCACGTGCAGCCAAGGGACTGGTTTTCCATTTTCTCTATTTTGCCATTTTCTAGTCGTCATTTTTCTCTATTTTGTCATTTTCTCTTTTGCCCTTTTCTCTATTTTGCCATTTTCTCAATTTTGCCTTTTTCTCTATTTTCCCATTTTCTTTAGTTTGACATTTTCTTTAATTTGCCATTTCTCTATTTTCCCATTTTCTTTAATTTGCCATTTCTCTATTTTCCCATTTTCTTTATTTTGCGATATTCACTAATTTTGCCATTTTCTAGTCATTTCCCAATTAAAGAATGTTTAGATATACATTTGTATATTGGAGGTAGTAGGTTGGCCAGGGCACCAGCCACCCGTTGAGAAAATACTGCTAGAGAACTATGGAGTCCTTTGAATGGCCAGACAACTGCATTGGATCTTTATCTCTGGTTAAGGTTCATTTTTCCTTTGCCTACTCATACACCGAATAGTCTGGCCTATTCCTTGCAGATTCTCTTCTGTCCTCATACACCTGACAACACTGAGATTACTAAACAATTCTTCTTCACCCAAGGGGTTAACTACTGCACTGTAACTGTTCAGTGGCTACTTTCCTCTTGGTAAGGGTAGAAGAGACTCTTTAGCTATGGTAAGCATCTCTTCAAGGAGAAGGACACTCCAAAATCAAACCATTGTTCTCTAGTCTTGGGTAGTGCCATAGCCTCTGTATCATGGCCTTCCACTGTCTTGAGTTAGAGTTCTCTTGCTTGAGGGTACACTCGGGCACACTATTCTATCTTATTTCTCCTCCTCTTGTTTTGTTAAAGTTTTTATAGTTTATGTAGGAAAATATTTATTTTAGTGTTGTTGCTGTTCTTGAAATATTCTATCTTTCCTTGTTTCCTTTCCTCACTGGGCTATTTTCCCTGTTGGAGACCCTGGGCTTATAGCATCCTGCTTTTCCAACTAGGGTTGTAGCTTAGCAAGTAATAATAACAACAATAATAATGTTTATCTAGATGAGAGAGCAACAGTAAAAATTATTAGTTTTTATAGTGTATTATTTAGGCTGAGAGAAAAAAAAAAAGTGAAATTGATTTCTTTTCTATTTTATATTGCTTAGGTTGTATATTTCAAATGGGACTAGGAATCTTTTTTAAAACACCTGGACCGACGCTAATTTTGAAAGAGAGAGGCTTACCTTATTGCCTTATTTTATGTTTGGGTTCCCCCAGGTCCCTCAGTGTGAGGCACCTCGTATATCCACCAGAGAGTTGCTAATGCATCTCCCGGTGTATTTTGCATCTTCATATATATATATATATATATATATATATATATATATATATATATATATATATATATATATGTAATGTCACAAGCAATATACAGTGAAAAATTGGATTATTTTTACTGTTTATTCTCTCTCTCTCTCTCTCTCTCTCTCTCTCTCTCTCTCTCTCTCTCTCTCTCTCTCTCTCTCTCTCTCTCTCTCTCTCTCAGGTACTGACCTTGAAAATGCAATACAATGTGTACATACACGATCGCATCGTCTCTGAATGGTTAGGAAATACCAACATGTAGGCTACCCAGAACGCAACACTCGAAGCCTTATGCAAATGTCTAAGCACCAACCAATCAGAAATCAAGCGACGCAATAAGAAATGAGGCCAATCACGATGCGCATTGCGTTACATATCAAATATAATGGCGTCGTATATACTAGAAGTATAAAAATAGGATCCCTGATGCAGTAAAGAAAAGACATTGTCAGTCAACAAATTAATTCACAAACTGATGCGTATGAGACAAGCTCTTTCGCCATTGACAGATCATGATATCATGTTTTATGATTAAAAGATCATGATGATGTATCAAGGACGTATTATGATTATTATTATTGGCTAAGGTACAACCCTAGTTGGAAAAGCAAGATACTATAAGCCCAAGGGCCCCAACAGGGAAAAATAGCCCAGTGAGGAAAGGAAATAAGGAAATAAATAAGATTTAATAGAAGTAATCAACCATTAAAATAAAACACTTTAAGAACAGTAACACTATTATTATCATTATTACTAGCTAAGCTACAACCCTAGTTGGAAAAGCAAGATGCTATAAGCCCAAGGACTCCAACAGAGAAAAATAGCCCAGAGAAAAGGAAACAAGGGAATAATTAAATTTCAAGAGAAGTATTGAACCAATTACACAGATCTTTCACATATAAACTACATAAACTATAATAATAATTATAACAATAATAATAATAATATAAATAAAAAAATCTGAATATGATTAATTCTTTTGTTTTCGTTTAAGAGTGAGCATTTCTCGTCCAAATCTATATCGCAGTAATAAGACCAGTGTTAATGTATGGATCAGGAATGTGGTCTTCAAGATGTAAATAGGAAACAAAGCTTAAGAGGACAGACGAGAATGTCGAGGTGGATTATGGGAATGTCCCTGCTTGATAGATTGGAAAATGATTAAATGAGAATGGCAGGCATAGTAAAGATTACAGAAGTGCTAAGAGTGTCACGACTGAGTGTGGGCACGTGTTGAGCATGGGTGGTGGGGAGGGAGTGAGTAGAGCTTGGGAGGAACCTGTTTTGGGGAGAAGCTCACATGGCGAGATAAGGTGAAGGATGATATGAAGAGAAGAGGTTTGCTGGAAAAGGAGGCTTTTGATCGATGGCATTGTAGAGGGCGCACAAGGCAACCGGCCCCTTAATGTAAAGTTAACGTTTGGAAAGATTTCTTGAGAATTAGATGGCGAGATATGGTGAAGGATGATATGGAGAGAAGTTTGCTGGAAAAGGAGGCCTTTGATCAATGGTATTGGAGAGGGCGCACCAGGCATCCGACCCCTTAATGTAAAATTAACGTTGGGAAAGATTTCTTGAGAATTAGATGGCAAGATAACGTGAAGGATGATATGGAGAGAAGATTGCTGGAAACAGAGGCCTTTGATCAATGGTATTGGCGAGGGCGCACCAGGCATCCGACCCCTTAATGTAAAATTATCGTTGGGAAAGATTTCTTGAGAATTAGATGGTGAAGTAAGGTGAAGGATGATATGGAGAGCAGAGGTTTGGTGGAATAGGATGGCTTTGGTAGAGGGCATTGGAGAGGGCGCACCTGGCAACCGACCCCTTAATGTAAAGTTAACGTTGAGAAAGGAGATTTCTTGTGTGTGGGGCTGAGCATGTCTAAATGTAAAACTTACAGATCCTGTCTTTAAGAAACAGCCAGTTATTCCAAGTAAAGTTCCAAGGATAAAAAAAAGAACATATAGTTGGTGAAACAATTCTGATAATACTGAGCATATTTTTTTTAGTTTTACGCCATTGTTGAAACACTTATGAAAGCTCCTCACATATTTTTTTACAGATCTTACGAAAATCTGACATGTATTGGAATTTCTTGCCAAAACTGCTTTTAAATAGCTGAAATATTCGTGATATCTCTTTGACAAACTACATTGGGTTTTCACGAAATCTATTTAGTGATATTGCTGTATTTAAAAGCAACTTTTTACTTGAGTCTCAGGTGACATAGAACATTGTGTCATTTGACCTTGTGGTAGCCAGTTGAAAACGTCCCTGTCTAGCAATCAGTTGGATGGGAGTTCGAGTCTCGCTCAAGATCGATAGTATCTAGCTGCAACCTTACCATCCTTGTGAGCTAAGGAGAGGGGGTTTGTGAGAGCCTATATGTTTACCTGCTGAGTCATCAGCATCCACTACCTGGCCCTCCCTGGTCAGATAACTTGATGGGAAAATGGCACTAGGTGCTGATCATATGTATATATGGTCAGGCTCCACGACATTGCCCTCAGCCTTGAACCTGCCATTCATGAGCACCCTTTAAACCGTTAAAATAGAAGGAATATGTAAAACAATTTAATGTGATAGATATTTTCAATATTTTCAAGGAAATAACTACAGCATTTAATCTTTCAAATTACCTATGTCCTAGAAATATAGGTCAAATATATATATATATATATATATATATATATATATATATATATATATATATATATATATATATATATATATATATATATATACATACATATATATACATATATATATATATATATATATATATATATATATATATATATATATATATACACATACATAAATATACATACATATATATATATATATATATATATATATATATATATATATATATATATATATATATATATAACTTACATTACAATGTTCATTAATAAAACCCATTATGAGCAACCATGAACTAGAGAGAGAGAGAGAGAGAGAGAGAGAGAGAGAGAGAGAGAGAGAGAGAGAGAGAGAGAGAGAGAGAGAGAGAGAGAGAGAGAGAGAGAGAGAATATTTACAATAGTCTACCTTATATTATGAAGTTTTCTCAATCTTACTACTTAGTTTTCTATGACCATCAGTAAATGCTAGACTACGAAGTTCACAGGTACAAGCAATGTATACAGTATTACCGCAAATAAAATTAAATAAACCCGTTTAAAAAGAAGTATTTTCTTTCATTTGTGGGTTCATTCAAAGATACAGTAAGTGCCTTGAACACTTTTTTAAGCAATATAAACGGATATCAAAGAATAAGCGTGAATACAATTCTTTGATAAGGCTATTTATAACGAAGACCAAATTTCTTGACTCTTAACGTCCAACTGACATTCGAACTAATACACGCTGGGTTAGAGCCAAGTTTCCTTAAAGGTTTAATGGCTACTCATGAATGGCAGAGACAAGGGACAGTAACGATGCCCTAGCTAGCAGGGCAATGCCCGAGAAATTAACGATGGCCTAGCTAGCAGGACATCCATTGACATTAGCTCCAAACTGACCATACGATTAGTGCCCAAGACCCCTCTCCACCGAAGCTAGGACCAAGGGAGTGTGCCCGAGTGTACCCTCAAGCAAGAGAACCCTAACCCAAGATAGTGCAAGACCATGGTACAGATGTTATGGCGCTAACCAAGACAAGAGAACAATGATTTGATTTTGGAGTGTCCTTCTCCTAGAGGATCTCCTTGCCATGGCTATAGAGTCTCTTCTACCCTTATAAAGTGGAAAATAGCCACTGAACAATTACATTGCAGTAGTTAATCCCCTGAGTGAAAAAAAAGTATATCTTATGTTTTTTAAGCCAGAATTCTAATATTACCTATGACTCTTATTACATGGCAAATGATATAGTTCAATTACCATAATATAGGATGGAAAGTGACTGAAGAAAAACGATTATATCTACATATGTATAATTGGGTGATCCAAAAGTTAAAAGAAAAAAAAAGTGTGGGTTATCTGCTATTAAATCTATATGATCGATTTAATGCCATCATAAATAACCATGAATGAGAGAGAGAGAGAGAGAGAGAGAGAGAGAGAGAGAGAGAGAGAGAGAGAGAGAGAGAGAGAGAGAGAGAGAGAGTTTACAATAGTCTACCTTATGAATATGAAGTTTTCTAAATCCCAATGTTTCGTTTTCTATGACCATCAGTATGTGGTAGACTACTGAGTATGAGAATTGTGTAACGCTGTCTATTACAGAATCGGAAATAAAATTGATTAACATAAAAAAAAAACTTTTTATTTGTTGGTTTATCCAAAGAATAAGGTACTGAACACGGTTGCTGGAGGTTCACTTCAAAGATGATTGTAATTATACTATGTACACTATGACAAAAGTTACAAAACATTGGTAAGTACTTCAAACACATTTTAAGCGATATCAACGGAAACAGAAGAATAAGCCTAATACATTTCTTTGAACTTAGGCCTAATTATTTGAGTACATCCATTGACATTAGCTCCAAACTGATTCTTAAAATTTTGGAAGCATCGCAACTAAAAGTTTCTAATATGAGTTGATGTCTTCATGGTGCTTAGCCCCACTGACTTCAAACACATGCAATGGCTATAACTTACACCACATACTATGTTTGACCGCAATCTCTTAAATACATGCCTACTGAGCAGGGCCTATGTCCCAAAATATCTTCAAAATAGCATATATTAGATGTATTAACAGTTGTCAAAATTTTGCACTCCTTCGCATATGGTTAACTGTGTTGGTATGCTCTATAGGGGAACAGAAAGCTTAGCAGAGAGCAAGTCTTACTCATTTACACAGACATCTTAGATGTCTGGAGAGCACAGAGTAGAAAAGCTACTGATGGTGAGGTTAAACGATTAGTGGGTACACATGCTTGATCAGCTCCTAGAATGATAATAATTCATACAACTATCTGTCTACATATTTCTTTTGTACAGTGGCTTTTGTGTACCATGTCTCAGAAGAAGATTCCTTTTGAGAACTTATTACTTCATTTCTATTGCTGATATACGAATTTAATGAATCTTCCTTTAAACAAAGAAAAATTAATTATGTTAAGCAAAGGTGGATCTTGTAGAGGAGTAAATTGCTCATATATAAAACTGTCTAATGTCAGATAATATCAGAACTTTTAGGGGATGCTAATGATTGCATTTTAATTGGATGAAATCTTATTGGTTCAGCATAAAAGATCCACGAATAAGCTCCTAGTATTTTGCATCCCAGCAAGGGCCTGGTATCAGTGCTGCTGCTGCCAAAGTCCCCTGGCCCTCAATTATTCTTAGCACCAGAGCAGCCTTCACTGCCCAACCTGCACTGTATGTAACCCCTATGTAGTTGCCCCCACCTCCCTCTCTGGGAAGTTACCATAATATGCGCTTGCTCACTCTGATATATGATATGTAAAAAGGGTAAAATTTCTATCTTTCTGCTGCAGAATATACCTTCACGCATTAATAGAGACTGGACCAAACAGAGAGCGCTTAGGGGATCATGCCATACAGATTGTCCTCAGATAATGAGCCAACGAGGAACAATTATTGGCGTGAGAGATGCTGGGATACCACAGGCAGCCATTGCCAGGGCCATGCTGCTCAAAGTTAAGATTCTAAGTGGATAAGATCATATAGCGAGGGTGATGTCACTACCTGTCCAAGAAACGGTCGACCACGAATGATAATTGCCGAGGATGATCAGCAAACCATCCAAACTGTGATGCAGAAGCCACTCTCATCAACTGTTGACATAACTCAGGAGCAGGGTTTACCATGCAATCCCGAAGCAACGAGACATCTTAGCGAGTACAATCTATCACATTGCATCTCGACTAAGAAAGAAAAACTAACTCAGACAAATCAGAAATCACAACTGGGAGCTAATAGAAACTATACCCAGGATGTGTATAAAATATTTTGGAACTCGGTGACCTGGACGTACGAGAAGTCATTTTGTATAACTGCAAAGAGTTTTATTTGTTCTTAAGCTCTGAACACAAAGTTTTCTGTACAAAACATACAGGAATTGAAATGAGGTGGAAGCTGTGAGACTCTGCCCTACGTCAGTAGCCTACGTAAGCCAATTTTCAACGTATTTTTTGGTTTGGCCCTAAAAATTGTCTTATAAGTCACTTGTACACGAAAAAGTATGTATGTATATACGTACTTACAACCTGCTATCGTGTTATAAAAACACGATACCTACATTAATAAGCTTTCATGTCAAGTACAGTACTGTAAACAGTACATACTTGTACAGTTCTATACATACTGTACAGTATAGCAGTTGAATGAAATTGAAAGTACATTAATGGGGAGAGAGAGAGAGAGAGAGAGAGAGAGAGAGAGAGAGAGAGAGAGAGAGAGAGAGAGAGAGAGAGAGAGAGAGAGAGATGATACAATACACACAATGTTACCTTTCAATAAACACATGCACCCTTTCTCTGAAAAATTTTGAAAGGTTCACGGAATTACAGTACCCCCGTGTAAGACTATCGCACAGAAAACCGGGTACAGTGCACGAACCTGATATGCAAGCCATACTACCAACATTATTTCCAGCTTTTACACTGTAACATTAAATGTGGCTGTTTGGATATATGCAAATTCAGACATTTGAATACAGTGCACATATTACAAGCACACACAAAAGCCTCTCTCAAAATAAATGCTAAAAATTTTGTTTTTGGAAACACGTGTAAACAGTACAGTAGTATGTATTTTACTGTAAAACAATTAAAAGTTTAAAGGCCACTCATGAATGGCATAGGCAAGGGACAGTGATATTTCCCTAGCAAGCAGGACAATGCCCTAGAGACTGACCAAGCCGCCTTTCCACCCAAGCTAGGACCAGGGAGGGCCAGGAAATGGCTGCTAATGACTCAGCAATAGGCCTATAAGCTCCCCTAAACCTCCCATCCTTACCTCACAAAAATGGTAAGGTAGCAAACACTAAAGGAACTAAAGAGCCTAAGCGAGACTCAAACCCCCGCCTGGCGATCACCAGGCAGAGACGTTACCAATCAGGAGTGAAAATTGAATGAAAAAGTTACTACATGGTAACACTCTCTCCTGGTCTCATGCAAAGCTATGAAGGGCAGTCACCTAGGCCTACTTTCTCATGTATACCAAAAGTAAACAATGAAATGGTGTTCACACTTACATCGATAGATATGTAAATTACCATGACCCAGCCCCCATTAGTCACACAGAAAACACCAAATTAACCAGCTCTCGTCCATTTCATACAAAAAAAATCAAGTTTTGCTAAACATCAAAGTATCATATATTAACCAAAAAATTTACTTAAATGGTGTACAATGATAAAGTTACTCCATACAAAATGAAAGTGTATGCTTACTGCTTACTTGCAACCAAATTAATTTGGCAAAATCATAGCATAGTGCACATTGATGATAGTTGTGGATGGTAAAAGGAAACCAAATAAATGGGAGGAGTGATGGAAATGGAGGTACAGGGAACGAGAAGGAGAGGGAGACCAAAGCGAAGGTGGATGGACTGTATCAAGGATGACCTTCGATCAAAGGTATTAACCGGTGATGAAGTGTGGGACAGAGGTAGATTGAGAAAGCTGACCAGAAACATCAACCCCACATAGAAGTGGGAAAAGATGTAGACAAAGAAGAATAAGAAGTGCAATAAACATTATGGAGAAAATGAGACTGGTACATGGTGTATCTCATAGTGTTTTGAATGTTTCTGACGATGACATCAGGGAGAAACCCCAAGATTTTTAGTTATTGTGGGTCGATTACCATAACTAGAAACTATGGGTTTCCACTAGTTATCGTCATCAGAAACAATTAATACACCTTTAAATACACCCTACACTAGGCTTATTTTATGTTAATGATAATAATATGTTGAAACTTGGTAGTTTTTAGGAGTAAGTGGGTCAACTACCATAATTCAAAAAGTTTCTGCCAGATATTTGTGAAGAACATTTGAAATACCGGAGCCTCTGAGGAATATCACGTCTTGCGGACATAGAAAACAGAATTTTTCTACACCATTTTCTCAGGCGTCGTACTACAACCACCAACTCTTTTGATTAAGCATATTTACATGTACCTGCACATTGGTTTGCTAAATTAACGCTATTTAATCATCTATTTGTCTTAGCTAATTCTACACTACCTCCACAAGGGTAAGCATTTTGACGTTCGAACGTAAGACTTGGCTTCATCTCACATTATCACACCAAACATATCAAACAAACGATACTATCTTAACCTATCGTTATTCATATACAGTGATAACTAAAATGATATCTTAATTACAGTGTATATTACAATATTGAAAACTCATAAACCAGAGGTTATGAATGTAAAACAGAACTTAAATTCTTTTCGGACGTTGGATTTGGCTTCCACTTCTCATTATATATCTAACAAATATTTCAACCCTAACATTATTCATAAAAATTAAATAAGGGCATTATTACATTGTATATAAAAAAGAAAAAAAAACTTTAATATTTCGAAAGTCCCACCCTACCATTACCGCTTGCCAATACATAGGACCTTGATGTTTTTCTTTTTTTGCGAGCAAAGCGAGCGCACAGCAGAGCAAAAACCATTAGATTTCAGTAATATTTCAATAGAATCCTTAATGGTTTTTGCTCTGCCATACGCTCGCTTGACTCTCGATAACAGGAAAATATCAAGCTCCTATGGACTGAACAGGAAAACATCAAGCTCCTATGTACTGGCAAGTGGTAATGGCTGGGTGGGACTCTATCGAAATATTACCAAAAACAGAACCATAAGGTTATCAATTTTAAACATTGGAACTCTGATTTTATTCAAACAAGTAACCTACAACAGAAGCATTACCTATAAAGGACTTTTTCATGGCAGGTGTCAAGATGAAAACAGTACAAGCAAAACAGGGATTTCTAATTAAAATCTGTAAGTAGGTTAATGGTGACAGCCACTAATAGGATATGGGGTTCAAAACAGTGTACTGTACTTGAAGAAATTTAGGAGCCTTGGTATTTTGTTGGGATAGATTGGGTGTAAACTTTCAAAAGTTATGACTGAAAACCCACATTTCAAAAGGGAAATAAACACATGAACAACATTCAACCTAAGGATCCCCACCTAACCTAACCTAGAAGCCGTAACCTTACCTACCGGGGTTGCTACGCCCTCCAGTGAATGCCAGCCCACCCCCCAAACTTTACACTGCCATATTCCTTACGTACCTTAAGACCAAGTCGCAACCCTGCATTTACTCCCAAACCAGTTTCCCTCCTGGCAAGGCAACACAAAATCCTATCATTTCGTGAATCACAAAACTATCATCATATTATCATAAAACTAGCTATGTATCATTGCATTTAAGACCAAAATAAACAGCTTCCCCATAAATAAAATCGATTTGACAAGCAATAAGAAAGTTTATACCTATCCTAACGAACTATACCCCCCCCCCAAATGGGATAAAGTTTTACTGTATTCATTGGAACGAGTGTCGTTTTCGGAGAGCGGAATTTTTTCTATAGAAAAAAATAGTTTTTTCCCAAGGTTACATTGCCCTGTAATACAGTACAATAATACCCAAATTTGTCATTATTGTTGTGAATGATGGGAAAATCTTAATTCTTAAATACGAGAAATTATAACAAGTAACTAAATAAGCTTGTTTTTAACGTATCTAATGTAGCAAAAACCACAAATGAATGTGGTTATTGTTGTTCAGCGAGAAAAACTTAGATGATTTCACAGTAACAGAATCTGTTAAGAGTCTATAATAAGTGATTACTGTACTTACGTTCAGCCGCGCAGTGTCAAACATTGGGTTTTGTATTGTAAACTTAAGTCTTAAGCCCTAGCTAATATTAACCCATGTTTAAATTGAGCCCCAAACTGACCACTTCATTACTTTTTGACCTCTTCTGTATATTTCCCTTCACTGGACTAGCCACAACTCCACTTTCATTAGTGTCACTGTAAGCTTCAAAATCAAGACCATCTACCTTTTTCTTTACCAACGTGACATTTATGCTACTTTCCGACCGTAAATTCAAGCTTTTAAGTAAATAAAATATACCCAAAGTGTCTTAACGTATTCACTAACATTGGAAAGCATAGTTAAACAAATGTCAATCGCATTAAAGGCAAAAAACGCGATATAAAACACAACACAGCAAGACGTTCGGTTTCAAAGCAATGCCCATGATGAGTTTCATTACCAACCTACTTCGAATGTTGCCAATTTGCCATTGATAATGCATGAAAAATTACGTTTTTTCAAGTTTTTCTACTAGTGGAAGATTTATAATGATTATAAGAACTCATAACACTAACAAATTCCTCAATAAATTGTTAGAATATCCTTAAATACCAATAATGAAGAGTCTTATTAATCGGTTATAGCAGCTCATATAACGATTTGTTTACTACGGTGCGCTCAGCCAACTTTTCTGATTCGTATCTCACATGTATATATTTACATTTGTTATGCCTATTTAAATAGCTTTATTGTGTTTTATTAGTATCATTATTTATTAATACGTAAATTATATGATAATAAACAAACAAAATCAATAAGGCACGAGAATTATGTTAGCATCCACTATTAGCAGTTGGCAGCCCGGTGTAGCGGTTTCAAATTACCCCCTCTAAATTTTACCCCAGGATAGTTTGAAACCGGTTTCAGGCTAGCGGGGGCTAACTTGGAACCGGTTTCAAGCTATCCCTGTGGTTTCAAGCTACCCCTCTCGTTTTTGCTCAGTATCTCAATATTTACAAAAATTAATCAATTGCTTTTAATCAGGCCCTACACAAAATTATTAGGTTACATATATATACATGCACAGTTTTATATACTGGTATAATTTATTGATGTTATGTCTTTATCCATTTATGGTTTTGTTCTTCTTTGCTATTATTATACTATAGTCAAACCATTCCATTGCATGTTGTATGATACAAGGTCTATAGATAGACCTTGGTATAATACTGTACTATGCACAAAAGTCAAATTTCCTTAAATCATCGGGATGACCACAAAGAGGACGATAGTTACAATGACAATTTCTCGTCCTCAGACATCAACAACCCCCCCCCCTTTTTTTTTATCACGTTATCTTGTATGTGGTAGTAAGCCTTTGATCTCTGTTATGTTGGGCTACATATAAATCCAGGTTAACCTGTACACAGCATCACTTGTCCAAAAAGTCGTCAAAATGGCTGCTGAACGGAAATCGGACAACCTCGATATCATTGACTACGTAGTGAACGCCAAGTACCAAACCGTATCGAGAGTTGAGACGGCCTTGGAAGTACCCACAAGAGGCTTCGGAAAACGAGAAATCCAATCTTAAAAGAATATACTCTGTTAAATTTACGAAGGCCGAGGTGTATCCAAAGACAAAAACACGGTGCCATAATTTCGACTTCGTAGTATACCTTCTCACCTCACTAAATTCTTGTAGTAATCTCCTTTGGGTAATCGCTCACCCATTAAAAAATTGTCTTCTCTGAAGGCCACAACCGAAATGTAACTTTGTTTTCTTTTGTCATATCTTTTACAATATTTACTTTATTATTTTTGTTGGCAGGTCAACATGCTCGCTATATTTTCTTGTTATCAGTTTGTTTTTAATATTTTTCTAATGATACAATAACCATTTACTTCTTGTTATTTTTGTATTCTAACTAATTTATATATCCTTCCTTTATTTCTTTTTCCTTATTTGTTTCCCTTCCCGGTAGGATTGAAGCTTGGCTAATTTTAATTTTAATAATAATAATAATAATAATAATAATAATAATAATAATAATAATAATAATAATAATAATAATAATACTGGAGAAAGCATACAACTTCATACACCTAACTTTTATTTTGAAATCAGTCTTTCAACATACACCAGAGCTTCTTTATTGTTCCTACGGGCCAACCAAGGGAAAGGCCCGTGCCAACAACAAGTGTTGGCTTTAATACCCCAACAACAACAACTTTATTGTTATCGATAAAAATGTAACAGTTTTAAAGAAGATTCCTCATCAGAGGACTAAAAACTTCTTCCTAAAGAATCAATATATTTATCGATTACCACATTTTGCCTTGCATCGTCCTCCTGTATTTTTTTTCGGCTAAGTGTTATACGGTATTTGCCTAATTTTCTTTTGTCACCGAATGCAGTCTTTTAAAAGCAGGCTTACCCTTAAATTTAACAGTTTTATTTTTCCTTATTTTTATTCATAGGTCTTCACTTGTGCTCAAATATGTTGCACTGGATTATATTGGCGGAAGTATGGAGGAAGACGAATAACTTTGTAATCATTTTCAACTGCAATTTCAGCAATCACGTAAGCGTTATCAATAATCCGGGAGTATTCCTCGACCATTTCCAAAAGTTGACATTTTAACATATTGTCTCTTGGTAATACACTTTTTTTGATGATCCATTATTCTATTTGTCCCTTGTTGTTTGATGCTGTTGCAGGTCTTATATAATTTTGATCTATGATGAGATGCGCTACTATTACAAGTCTAGAAGATGGGGAATATATTCGGTAGCAACTGTTTACGGAACCATTGTTCAAAATTCCGTTACTGTTAATTTGACTGTGATAGTGGTTTTGCTTAAATTGGTTGCTTCTGCTATGCGAAAAAGATTACTTTAGAAACATCAGTGACAGGATCTCCTTTCTGTTTTTATGGAGAAAAATATTTCGAAACATTATAAACAATCTCTCGTGCTTGAGAAGTAAGTATCCTTCTGTTGTTCTGTATGGGGATAGGTGACCTTCCATTCTGGCTGACAAAAAATCTATGATGCTTTTTTATGTCTCTTAGTCACCCTTGAATGGTTATAATCTTTGAGGTATCTCTGTTATAGCGTTTGTAATTCTCTCTCTCTCTCTCTCTCTCTCTCTCTCTCTCTCTCTCTCTCTCTCTCTCTCTCTCTCTCTCTCTCTCTCTCTCTCTCTCTCTCTCTATTAATAAAGAGAAACTATATCGGAAAAGTGGCAATTTTGTTTCACGTTTCTTTATAGTATGACTGAATAATGTTACAAAAGTATAATAATTAGACGTTAAGTTCTTATATAACTAAAGTTTAACATTTAAAGTAATGGTATTCATTATAACCATCAAATGGCATCCTTTTCTCTATTTTCGAAACAATGTTGGAATTACAGCAAAGTGTGCTTTTGTCTTTAGGTACATGTCAATCTTCTTCCTGAATTTGAAAGAGTATAGAGACAAAGTACACATCTCGTTGTGATTTTTTTTTCTTTTTTTTTTGTCAATTTCTCCACGCATATTACCGTGTGAAGCTCTTGCACCTGAAGCACACGAATTGGATCTAGCTGAGATGATAAAAGAAAATAGATTCTCAACAATCACACGAACATTACAATACTTCTTTACCTAGCCATTATCACAAAAACTTGAATGACAGAGTCTGTGGCTTCTAACGCGTGATATATCTCACTAATAAGCCTTTACAATATTTTGTCTTGAATACGAAAATGAACTTTTTTACTCAACTACTGCGAAGTCAGCAATAAAGGCATGATGCATATGTGCACTGTCATATAATTTTTTTCTATTCTGATGAGGGGGTAACTTGAAAACAGAGGGGGTAGTTTGAAACCGGTTTCAAACTACCTCCCCGGTAATCTGAAACCGGTTTCAAGTTACCGGGGGGTAGCTTGAAACTGGGGATAACTTTAAACTTGGTAGTATTAATCCTCCTAGACTTGAAACCTTTACACCGGCTGAATCAGCCGAGTGGTTTAGGCTTAAATTGGCGTTCTCTATGGTAGAAATTTATAGTACACCCAATCTTTCTGTGATAAAATTAAAATCCTAACTCCGTGGGGGAAAGGCATCTTGCACCCAACATATTTGTTTATTAACTAACCAGAGTGTAAATTAAAGTCCTAAATACAGAAGAACATATGTCATCACCATTCATATTTCATCATTGTTATGACTAGCTAAGCTACAACCCTAGTTGAAAAAGCAGGATATTACAAGCCTAAGGGCTCCAAATGAGATAATAGCCCCGTGAGGAAAGGAAATAATGACATAAATAAACTATATGAGAATCAATGAGTAAAAATATAAAATATCTTAAGATCTGTAACAACGTTAAAATAATCTGTTATATACTGTATATCCTATGAGCTTATGTCAACCTGTTCAACATAAAAAAACATTCCCTGAAAATTTGAACTTCTGAAGTTTCACTGATTCAACTACCTCATTTGGAAGATCACTCCACAACCTGGTCACAGCTGGAATAAAACTTATAGAATGCTGTATAGTATTCTCTGATGGAGAAGGCAAGACTATTGGAATTAATTGCATACCTAATGTTGCATACATGATGGTACAGTCTGGAAAGATTTGAAAGCAAATGATGGTCAGAATTATGAAAAATCTTATGCAATTTAGATAAAGAACTAATTGAATTGAAATGCCAGGTATTAATAACAAGGTCAGGATTTAGAAATATAATAGACAGCATGTTTTTGTCCTACAAATTAAGATGAGAATCAGCAGCTGTAGACCAGACAGAAGTACATCACTCGAAACAAAATGGAATGAAAGAATTAAAAACCCTTTTCAGGATATGTTGATCTCAGAAAATCTTAGAAGACTTTCTTAATAAGACTTTTTTAGTTGAAGAAGAAACAGACAAAATGTGTTTCTCAAAAGTATATATTTGAAGGAACATTATCAATTATGAGATCTGGACGTTGAGGAGCCACTGTCTTCGACCAACTTACAACTTACAATGATACTTTGAGTTTTATACCTCGAAAAATACTGTCGTTGATTCTTCTTTTGTTTTTAGATCTGTCTGTTTATGCGTTCCGTTCTCTGCGTATACGAAACAGTTTCAGGATTGAAGTTGCCAATTTTTGTCTGAATTAATTGAAGGAATCATAATAGATAAAACAAACTAAATGGTATTTGTTTACAAGAGCACGCTCTCCATTCACTCCAAAATTATGCATTCTTGCAGCACTCCTCTTTTTGTACAGTAATTAGGAGGTTCTTTAAATGCCGGGAAAGCAAAAAAATAGCAAATGTTGCGGTATGGGGGAGGGGGAGGGGTTGGATGAAGAGGTACTAAACGAGCTGGAACCGTCATCGTCAACATAGTCAACCAAACTACCAAAGAGAAGTTCGTGACGTCAACGCACATTTGGTATATGTTCAAAGTATATACTAAACTTAAAATGGAGTAATTACTCAAGTGTCACTATTTGTGAAATGTATATTTTGTAATGGGTAAGTATTTGATAATAAATCTTATTAAAGTGTTTTTTAAAGAAACTATTTTAAGAACGACTAGTTTTCCCAGACGAAGTTTGGCTACACTAACGCCATCTATTGAACACTGCCTAATGATGCCTGCTAATTTCCGGCCAATGAATACAGACTTACGCTGCAAAAATACAGTAGTCATTCTCATAAAAAGTTTCTTTAGAAAAATAAGATTTATTGTCAAGTATTTGCCAATTAAAATATACAATTCACAAATAGTGACACTTTTGAGTAAATTATCCATTTTTTAATTTAGTATATATTTTTAATATATACCAAATGTACGCTGACGTCATGAACTTCTCTATGATTAACTATGTTGACGTTATCGGTTCCCGGTCGTTTAGTAATTCCTTAACCTACCCCTCCCCTTCCCGCAACATTTGCTATTTTTTGCTTTCCCAGTATTTAAAGAACCTCCTAATTACTATACAAGAAGAGGAGAGCTGCAAGAATGCATAATTTCGGAGTAAATGGAGAGCGTGCTCTTGTAAACAATTTCCAAAACTAAATATTTGATAGGATAAAACAAAAATAATTCTATTTCATTTTTTTTATTAAAAAATAGACATTAAGAGATACAAGTCCATTTGCCAGCAAAGGGACAACTACAGTTTTGTAATCTAACGAGAGTTCAATAAATAATCTTATGAAAGAAACATGTAGGGCATCTAGGCAAGTAATTGGCTTCGATATAAGAGAAACCAATAAGACTGGACAAAACAATAGAATGAAAAAAAAAATTACAGTCAGAAATAGTCACATGGAATCTAAAACAAAATAATTTATAAATGTTTGTGCCTATAACGAAGTTACCCACAGTTTTGTCTTCCTCCACAGTATAGTCTAACCTTGAGTGACGACTATGGCTATTCTAAAGGCTACATCAAGTGCACCATAAAAAAAAAAAAAACCTAAATTTAAGTGTCCTCCTGGTCTTTGTCTTCGGGATACCTAGCTTCCCCTTCGTACGTTATCTGTGGGTGGAAGCCTTTGTTGTCAGCTACGTAAGTAACTGTCTGAACGCGACCGTCTGCTAATTGGATTTTGTAGGAACCTTTAGTCAAACCTTCCTCACGCTTCTCAGCGTGAAAGTACTGGTTCCCCGAGTCGTCGTCTAAGACACCATACCCGAATTCATAGCTGTTGACCTCAGTCTCCTGAGAAGAAGAAGAAATCTTATTGCAACTGAATCGATGCGTTATTGTTTTGGAAAGGGATTGATAGGTTGCTTCCGGACAGAGAAACCAACATGGCTTTAGGAGACTTCCCTCAAAGAGGGAAAATGAATATACAAATATTGTTTCAGTGATATTATATGTAAGCCTTTAGGATTTACCGCACTTTGGGTGTAATTATTAATTTTCCCTACAGGAGACTAATTTGTATTACTGAAATTAATGACTGAAGGAGTTAAACTGGCGATAATGTTTATACAGGATCGGTGTTGCGGTTAAAAATAAGAAATGCTTGACATGAATTAGACTTTTGTTAAAAAAATATAATGTAATGCTTGAAATGAAAATGTGTACTAGTGTGTTGATTAATTTTCAGTTTCAGGGGAAGGTGATAAATTTTGTATCATTAATCAACCTTAAAACCTTTGAGTCTTTCGACTGCAATGTGTAGCTGCAGACAAGAAGCGTTTTATATGTGCAAAATTGTAATGAACGCGTACTGTAATATAAATCGTACATTCGGAGAAGTGTTCAATTAATCTGTTATCTCTGTCTGCAGTAATAGTCATGGTCAGCTTTTCATTAATATAATTTACGGAGAGATAATAAAAGTGAGACTAATTACAAACATTCGAGATGATTGTCTAGATAGCCTGGGGTTGAACAAGTTATAAAGCGGGGTTTACACGGTAGAACGGTTCGTTAAACCTGGTTGTCGAACCCGCTTGTCAAACGGCTCGAAGAAGTGGAGTCAGCCACAAATGCATAAGGTTTGTGGACAATGAAGCCCCGCCCTCAAAAGTCAGTCGATAACAGACTTTCTTCGAACCGTTCGACGAACGTGTTCGACAACCAAATACCCCGTTCACACGTTCGAACATCACTTCAAACACTTGTTCGACCATGTAAACCCCGCTGTTGGCTTCCCACGTCAGTTTTCATTGAAAGAAAGCTCAGAAATTTGTCTTTTCGTGGGATATCTGCATTTTAGAAGCTGTCTCAAATGTGAATTTATATCAGGAGGCTAAAGTTTCATCTGAATAAGTCACTCTGTAATGTGGATCTTTCTCACATAATTTAGAACGTACCTAATAAGTTAACTCACCTCTACATTACCGTCAGACTTCGGGGAGATACTTAATTTAGTACCCGTCTTTGCATGAGCACGTCTCGTATCCCCAGACAATGGTTCTTTCGTAACAGTGGTAAACGCAGTTGAAGCTGAGCTTGCGTGAGTTAGTGGTTTGTCATCTTGAATCACCTGGAAAGTGGTGTACACTCTCGGTGGCTCAGTGCTGGAAGAGCTGCTGAACTGAATCTGCGTCGTGCTCTTACTGGGAGATGGAATTGGAGAAGAACTCTTTTCCTTCTGGACGGTAAAGGGCTTCGCCTTCTCGTGATGGCGATCTGCTCTGCTGGTTAGAAAAACATTCTGGTGGCTAACAGCTTGTGGTTTAGCTGGACGAGACCCGTGCTTCTGGTCTTCTCTAACCTGCAAGTCTTCGGAAAATATAGGTCTGGGTGTTACCGAAACCTGAGAGGGTTCTTGGCGGAAGCTTTGCCCCAAATTGAAATGGTTGGTATTGCCAAAAGGAATAGACGTCTCTACGTTATCGAAGGCTGGATGTTCGGGAAAAGACGAATGGAAAACTTCCCCTTGGGCCGGGAAGGACTGACCCTCTTGGAAAACAGCAAAAGATGGACCAGGTGGTCCGCTCCCACCGCTTACTTGAGGGCCGTTGACTTCATTCTGGAAAGACAGATCCTCTTCTTCTACATTACCCTGGAAGGGGCTATTGGCCGTGAAGAAGTCATTGGGTTTAAAACTCTCATCGGTAAAGCCGTGAATGTCAGGGAAGGGAGTGGAATGGCCGCTGTCATGCACAACAGTGAAGAAAGACGACGGGGCATCAGTGCCAATATTATGGACGTGCGCTGGTGGGTCTGCTGGTGGCGGAGGTACTGAGGGGGGAGGAGGCAGGTGCTGTCTCACAGGGCGAATCTGGTTCACCTCCTTCCCCTGTTGAGGGCCGTTTCCGAATATCCTTCCAATAGTTCTAGTCATGCCAGACCGGATGTTGTCAATGAATCTCATGCCCATTGACAAGGGAGAAGATAGACTTGACTGGCGCGGGCGCTGCGGACTTCCTATCGCTCCGGCGACGGCTAAAAACAGCAAAATTATCTGCAAAAAAAAACAACAATAACATTGATGAACATCAAACTTTCAAGTAAATAAAACGATTAATGCTAAGTTTATGATGAAAACCATGATACTAAATAAACTATTCTATCTTGTCTCTCTTCCTCTTGTTATTTTCAAGTTTTTCTAGTTTATATAGAAAAGATTTATTTTAATATTATTCCTAAACTTTTCTTGTAGTTTTTCCTTATTTCCTTTCTTCACTGGGCTATTTTCCCTGTTGGAGCTCTTGGGCTTAGAGCATCCTGCTTTTCCAACTTGGGTTGTAAGTTAGCAAATAAGGATAATAATAATTATAATTATAACAATAATGATAATAATATTCTCATTTGCTACTTACTTACGCTGTATATATAGCATATATATTTAGCTCTATAGTTGATGACTGTATGGTCGAAATATCTATTAGTAAATACTGACTAATCTTATAAAAAAATGTCAGTCATATCTATACGTAATTTAACTCAATATGATTACATTTTAAAGCTAATATTAGTTCTCTTGCTTGAGGGTACACCTGGACACACTATTCTATCTAATTTCTCTTCCCTTTGTTTTGTTAGTTTTTATAGTTTATATACGAGATATTTATTTTAATATTGTTACTCTTAAGATATTTTATTTTATCGTGTTTCCTTTCCTCACTGGGCTATTTTCCCTGTTGGAGCCCCTGGACTTAAGCATTCTGCTTTTCCAACTAGGGTTGTAGTTAAATGTTTTTATGTTGACCAGGCTGACATGAGTCTTTCTATAGTTTATATATGACATATCTGTTTTTGACGTTGTTAACAGTTTATATATGACATATCTATTTTGACGTTCTTACTGTTTTTAGAATGATTTATTGTTAATTTGTTCTCATCATTTATTTATTTCCTTATTTCCTTTCCTCACTGGGCTATTTTTCCCTATAGGAGCCCTTGGGCTTATTAGCGTCTTGCTTTTCCAACTAGGGTTGTAGCTTGGCTAGCAATAATAATAATAATGATAATAAGTGATAATAATGATAATATTACTAGTTGCAATAAAGTTGTCTTTTTTCAGGATTTTTTTTTTGTAATACCAACTGTTATCCTAAAGTTTATATGTCACTTATGAAATTAGCAGAGAGGTAATCAATGCAATTAAAATAGAGACGACCAAAACACATAATGAGTATTGATATTGAAATTGCATAACGCTGAAAATACGTGCCTAGGCCTTCTCCATCGTGAGGTTCAATACTACACAGTACTCTAAAAGTTTTATTCCAGCTGTGACCAAGTTGTGGAATGATCTTCCTAATCGGGTAGTTGAATCAGTAGAATTTCAAAAGTTTAAACTCGCAGCAAATGTTTCTATGTTGAACAGACTGACATGTTTTTTTTTATAGTTTATACATGAAATATCTGTTTTAATGTTGTTAATGTTTTCAAAATATTTTATTTTATTTGTTTATTACTTCTTATTTCGTTTATTTATTTCCATATTTCCTTTCCTCACTGGGCTATTTTACCCAGTTGGAGCCCTTGGGCTTGTAACATTTTCCTTTTCTAACTAGGGAAGTAGCTTAGCTAATAATAATAATAATAATAATAATAATAATAATAATAATAATAATAATAATAATAATAATAATAATAATAATAATAATAATAACCACAGTTAATTTGCATCTGTGAAAAAATAATAAATGGAAAGCAGTCCACAAGTGGCTAGACATATGTATGAAATCATTCATAAATTTCAATTCAGTAGTGTACATCTTATCGAATTCTGAACATACTGAACTGTTGGGTCATATTCTGAACGTAACTGAGCTGGGTATCTTATTGCATCTAGTAATAATAATAATAATAATAATAATAATAATAATAATAATAATAATAATAATAATAATAATAATATTATTATTATTATTATTATTATTATTATTATTATTATTATTATCATTATTATTATTATTATTATCATTATTATTATTATTACTTGCTAAGCTACAACCCCAGTTGGAAAAGCGGGATGCTATAAGCCAAAGTGCTCCAACACGGAAAAATAGCTCAGTGAGGAAAGTAAATAATGAAAAACTACAAGAGAAATTTAAGAACAATGATAACATTAAAAGAAATCTTTCAAATATAAGCTATGTAAAACTTGAAAATAACAAGAGGATAAAAACAAAATAACAAGAAGAAGAGAAACAAGAGAGAATAGTGTGCTCAAATGTACCCTCAAGCAAGAGATCTCTAACCCAAGACAGTGGATGTCCATGGTATAGAGGCTATGGCACTACCCAAGACTAGAGAACAAGGGTTTGATTTTAGAGTGTCCTTCTCCTAGAAGAGATGCTTACCATAGCTAGAGAGTCTCTTATACCCTTGCCAAGATGAAAGTAGCCACTGAACAATTACATTCCAGTAGTTAATCTCTTCAGAGAAGAAGAATTGTTTGGTAATTTCAGCGTTGTCAAGTGTATGAGGAAAGGGGAGAGTGTGTAAAGAATATGCCAGACTATTCTGCGTATGTGTCGGCAAAGAAGAATGAGCCGTAACCAGAGGGATCCAATGTAGTACTGTCTGGCCAGTCCAGCGAACTCTCTAGGAACACCTGTGCTAAAATCTATAAAGAAATATTATCAATAACGTTTCGGCACATACTTTAGCCCAATAAATATGATTTTACTGTTTAAAATATTCAATTTTAATTGTTCGTTATATTTCATATCATTTATTTATTTCCTTTCCTCCCTGGATTATTTTTCCGTTGGGGCCCTTGGGGTTATAGCATTTTGCTCTTCTACCTAGGGGTGTAGCTAATAATAATAATAATAATAATAATAATAATAATAATAATAATAATAATAATAATAGTGTGATAAAAACAAAATAAATTGAAAATAACAGCATTGCCAATATGGTGTACTTCGGCGAACATCAAAAGATTTTGAAGGTACCTCATTAGAAAAAGTGTTTTAAATGGTTTTACTCCTTGTAAGAACGATGTTATGTGAGGCATAGTGTTGCTAGGATAGGGCAAACCCTTTAAACACAATTTCCTCAAAATAAAACTGTTCCTTTTCCGCGCACACTCATAATACAAGATGGCCAGGCACAAATAAGATCGAACTGTTCACAGAGAAAATAGGGGAAAAAACTGCACGGGATTCCTACCCTATGGAAGTCCATGACGATACGACTTGCTGGAGAACTGTGACATCTACAGGCTACCGACAGCTTAATATAAACACAGACGATGTGAAAGTAACTTTCCTCCTGCCCTTGCTAGTTCCCGCCTCCCAGAGTACACTCCCAGGGTCCTCCTTGCAATGGCTCCTCTCCCCTCCTCCCCAATATTCCCTTTCTCTAAATCTTGAACACCACTGACAGAAGCAAAGTCTATCAGACTTTTGAATGGTTACCAGAGAAAGTTTGAGTTTTATTGCAGTTGGACAGGTCCTTGAACTCGCCATTCCTCGATTAATTTACAGTGTTGGTATCTAACTATATCGAACTCTCTAGCTATCTCTTCTTTTTCTCCTTCTTTCCCACCGTCATCCTTACATTAAAATGCCAGTTGCCTAATGAGCCCCCTCCGATGCCTTCTATCAAAGGCATCCTTTTCTACTAAACCTTTTCTCTTTAGATCATCTTTTATCTATCTAGCTACGTATTTATGTATCCGAGTTTCTGTTATTTCTTTGTATAGCCATCTCTTCGTAGTAGTTTATTCAACTGGTATTCAGGATAAAATTCCACTGTGCAAAAACAGGAAGGTCGTGTTTGGCGACTAAGATCTTGTGTAGAAGAAGATTACATTCATAAAACACTACCGCTACAGAGTTATGGGGTCTTTTGACCGGCCAGATGGTACTACATTAGATCCTTTTCTATGGTTACGGTTCATTTTCCCTTTTCTTACACACATCCACACTGAATAGTCTGGCCTATTCTTTACATATTCTCCTCTGTCCTCATACACCTGATAACACTGATTACCAAACAATTCTTCTTTACCCAAGGGGTTACTGCACTAATTGTTCAGTGGCCACTTTCCTCCAAAATCAAACCATTGTTCTCTAGCCTTGGGTAGTGCCATAGCCTCTGTACCATGGTCTTTCACTGTCTTGAGTTAGAGTTCTCTTGCTTGAGAGTACACTCGAGCACACTATTCTATCTTATTTTTCTTCCGCTTTTTAGTTAAAGTTTTTATAGTTTATACAGAAGATATTTATTTTAATGTTATTACCGTTCTTAAAGTATTCTATTTTTCTTGTTTTCTTTTCTCACTGTGCTATTTTCCCTGTTGGAGCCTTTGGGCTTATAGCAGCCTGCTTTTCCAACTAGGGTTGTAGCTTAGCTAATAATAATAATAATAATAATAATAATAATAATAATAATAATAATAATAATAATAATAATAATACTTCGGATTCAATATTTGAAATTGCTCTCCATATATGAAACTGACTTCCAGACCCATTGCCTTATCCATCCCCTAAAAAAGCCCGCGAATTTCATCAGCTTTGCAAAGTTAACATAAAACCAGTTGCAGCAACGACTTATGTAAGTTGGAATGGATCAGCAACTCGCATTGACAATTGCAAGACATATGATGGAATACATCCAAACCTGTATCATTATATATTGCGCGGGATCCTAAACGATATATTTCATAAATCTGACCGTTACTCTCGCGTATCGGAAGTGGGCAGAGTACCGTAACGGTAGGAAAATTTTGACTTTGCAGCGATAAATGGAATTATTGTGACATTGTACAGCGATGGCGATGACAAATGTGTTCTCGTCATGTAATGAATGCGCAATATATGTTTGAGGTTCAAGGACTTTCGAGATAGATAACAGGCTTTCTTATCGTGCACTTTTATCATTGGGTAAAATAATCCAGGAGAAGAGGTTTTACTATGTAAATATAATGTAAGATTATAAAACTTAATACTAATAAAAATGCACCTTTATATAAATTAAAATATGGTTAATATCAAACAACCCTCCTATGAAACAAATTATGTAAAATGATATGTTACGAAAAATTGATAGATTCCAATCTAGTTTTAGCCCTAAGACTATACAGTAAGCTCCCACTAAACATCCGAAAGACAAGATATTAATAATTTCAAGGGGAAACTGAAGACTTTCTTGTTTTCTAAGTGTTTCGATAAACGATAGACGAGAAGTATGGGGTATAAAATGCTGAATTCTTGGAATACATACGATAGAATGATTATGAAGGTCCAGAAAAGCAGCTCTTATTACCTCCGTCAACGAAGTTAGGAGGAGGTTATTTATTCACCCCTGTTTGTTTGTTTGTGATCAACTTCCTGGCCACAATTTTACTCGTAGAGTAGTTAAACTTTCAAGGAATAATTGCTACGTTGAGACGTGGAAGTGATTCAATTTTGAAACTCCCAAGTCAAAGTCGAGCAAAAGGTCGACCGAAAAATACGCCTACGATCTAAGTTGATTCTGGGAAAGGCAAGCTGGTTTCGGGAAATAAGCTGCAGTGGCGTAGGTCTGCACTCTGAGTGCTTTTCAAGTTTGATTCATGCTTTCTTTACGTTATCTTGATGCTTCACTTCCCACGACAGCTGTGCCATAACGCCCCAAACCAGCAGCATGACATTGCACTATATGGAAAAGCTATAATAGACAGGTTCCTTTCACTTTTTATTACGGGAACATATATACAGACCACTCAAAACAGTCAATAACTTCAAAAGTTCAAACTTGCAGCGAACGTTTTTATTATGTTGAACAGGCTGACGTAAGTCCTACTGTTTACACTTATCGGTGCTGTGGTTCGAATCCTAGGCCGGGCAGGAAATTCAGGAATGTTTATTGGTGAAGGAATTTCCCTATAAGTATGGGATTCCAGACAGGAGAGATTTCTTTATTAATGTTTATTTGCGATTTATTTGAAGATAAGGAAAATCATGTGTGTTAGTGATGATAATATATATATATATATATATATATAGATATATATATACATATATATATATATATATATATATGTGTGTGTGTGTGTGTGTGTGTGTAATGTTTTAAATCAGTAGAGGTAATCGTTGCTTGTTAAAGAATATTTTACTTTCGGCTGAAATGTTGCATCATTGTAGATACTAATGAAGAAGTCGCTCGATTGAGCGAGATAAAGAATGAAATAACGGTCTCTCTCTCTCTCTCTCTCTCTCTCTCTCTCTCTCTCTCTCTCTCTCACCTGAGATATTTTATTATCATTCTAACATTTAATATGACTGACCACACGAATGAATGATAAAGAAGAAATATAGTCGTGCGATGACGTCATCATCACTCTTCTTCTATCTAACGTTCGCGAGTAATTCGACTGTGACGTGAGATTCGAACTCACCCACCGGAACATCTTTCGTGAATCAGCTGTTTTTTTGGGGCTAGCCATTTGATAACCGCTCTATTATTACATTTCTTCTATCCATTTAGCCAGTTGTTTATGGTTTTTGAGTAATTGTTTGTTATTCTGGTTGAATGCAGTAGTTGTATAAGGTTACATAATTATAAATGTGTTTGGCTATCATTATGGTATGTAAATTTTATTGTGGCCTTATATTTATGGATATGTATATTGTATACATAGAGAGAGAGAGAGAGAGAGAGAGAGAGAGAGAGAGAGAGAGAGAGAGAGAGAGATTATATATATATATATATATATATATATATATATCTGGTGCATATCCCTTTCTGAGTGGGGATACATTAACATGGTAAAAGGATTTGTGCATCATTAAGATCAGTAAAGCTATGATATGGCTACCCATACTAGGTTGGTTTGATGTGAGCGATCCTACAAAAGTCTCCCACCATCACCAATCTACAGTGGCCAACGTGAAGATGAAATTTATCAAATCCCAGACATGAATACAAGACACGTCTGAGGCCTTTGTCCTGCAGTGGACTAGAAACGGCTGCATTTGCTGTTGTATAGCTTCCTTTGTAATAGAGAGCAAGTGTCTGGCTATATATATATATATATATATATATATATATATATATGTGTGTGTGTGTGTGTGTGTGTGTGTGTGTAATAGGTATTAATACAAGTAAATATATTGAGGCAAACATCAAATTCGAGAGAAAGAAAACATTTATTCTGTTGTTTTTCCTGATACACAATTTATTTATAAGTGGAATCTCAATAAATCTGTCAGATTGTTATGAGCAATGAAAGTAATAGTAGCAGTTGTCTGTCTGTTAAATAACAAGCGATATTTTATTGTCAAACTTGGAAGAAGGCTAAATTTATATTAGAACATCAGCTGTGATGCTGAGCGTGTTAAAAAATAGGCTCGTAGGCCTACCCCTCTAAACAGACTTACGTAAACAAACGTCATATGAAACTCTCTCTCTCTCTCTCTCTCTCTCTCTCTCTCTCTCTCTCTCTCTCTCCTCTCTCTCTCTCTCTCTCTTAATAAAATAATAGGCTCGTACCCCTCTAGAGTTACGTAAACAAACGTCATATGAAGCCTAACAATAAGACATGAATTAAAAGTTTCGGTTATATAAAACTAACTCTCTCTCTCTCTCTCTCTCTCTCTCTCTCTCTCTCTCTCTCTCTCTCTCTCTCTCTCTCTCTCTCTCCACGTAGCTGGAACGATCCGTAGTCACATCTATGCAACTTTCGTGAGAAAGTTTTTTTAGAGGAGAGTTTCTGCCACAAATGCAATCTTCGATCTCTGCTCACAACACGATGATGATTACCTTTAATATGTCGTAATACCACTTGCCAAAACCGCCCTTCCTTCCCTCCACAGATTTCACCGATGGTCGTGTCGTAATAAAACTTATATAGAAACACGTGCACGATGGTGTTTACGCACAGTTTGGATACCTCAACGTGGTCAAAAGATTTCCTGTTATTATTATTATTATTATTATTATTATTATTATTATTATTATTATTATTATTATTATTATTATTATTAGCTGAGTTACAACCCTAGTTGGAAAAGCAAGATCCTTTAAGCCCAAGTGCTCCAACAGGGAAAAATAGCTCAGTGAGGAAGGGAAATAAGGAAATAAACTACAAGAGTAGTAATGAACAATTAGAATAAAATGTTTATGATCAGCAAAGCTATACTAGTCAGGGCCACCCATACTAGCTTGGTTTGTTGTGAGCGATAAGACGAAAATCTCCAATCATCACCAATCAACTTGGTGATGAAAACTGGCCAAACCCCAGAAGTGAATAAGGACATGTCTGAGGCTTTTGTTCTGCAGGGGACTAGAAACGACTACATGACTTTGTTGTTGTTGGTGTATGAGAACATTAGCTATACACTACGACTTAGACAATACAATATAATACCTCCGTTTTCAAGGTTTAATAAGGGAATGCAAATTTATACGCAAAAGGCTTTTTATGAGGTAGGCTACGTGCTTTTTTTCTCTTTTGATTAAAAAGAAATCAAATACACTCCCACAGTGCAATTTTTTTTCGACGAATTCAGTTTACCTTATTCCCTTTCCTCATTGGGCTATTTTTCCCTGTTGGAGCCCCTCGGGCTTATAGTTTTTTGCTCTTCCAATAATAATAATAATAATAATAATAATAATAATAATAATAATAATAATAATAATAATAACACGGGAGCGAGCCAGTATTATCGTGGGATTACTGTGATTACCGTGGTTTCTCTCTCTCTCTCTCTCTCTCTCTCCTCTCTCTCTCTCTCTCTCTCTCTCTCTCTCTCTCTCTCTCTCTCTCTTTAAACGCACATACGAAAGCAATCAAGCAATCACACATATCTTACTTTCACTCATGATCGCAAAATGTTTTTTGATATTCCTTTGTTCGTAGTTTACATTGAAAGGTAATGGCACACAGTACACACAGTAGACCACTGACATGAAATGATGAAAGGGAAAGTCTTACGTCAAGTAAAGCTGATTATTTTTTTCCTGTTTCAATTTACAGACATTTTTAAAAAACTGTCGTTCTACTCTCTTGATCATAAGATACCACTCCATCAATCAGGTTTGTTTTTAACTTCAGGCGTATAAAAATGCGTTCGTAGTTCAATATTTAGAGAGTTTAAGGCCTACTTTCAAGAGTTGGCCAGATACAAATATACGTCACTGTCTCGAGTTTACTCATCTTCGCTTGCGTGCGTGATATAGTCCAGAATATACATTATTCATAATCTTTCGAGCGCAGGTACAGAAATAACCTCCAAGTGACTTTCTATTTTCCATCTGCCGTTCGCTTGTTTGGGAAATTTTCTCCCTAATGAAATTTTCGCAAATTAAAGAGAAAAAAAAAGTGATCTAATTGTTCCGAGGCAATAAGCCTCCTTCTAGCAACTTTCTCCATTGACCACAAAGTTCCCTTAACAATTAGAAATGGATTTGCAATCTATTCTAACTTACTAAGCTCCCTTATCAACAACAATTTCCCGGTTTTGCTGTACAAGTACAATTGTGCTACCTTTACTTGCAATTTTAATCACAGACTTATTATTTTTTCCACGTTGACGAAAGGCAATAAATAACCCTACATGAGAAAGTATTCTCAAGTCTCCCACAATGCTAACAATAACGCCCCTGGCTAGAAAAGTATTTGTGGTCAGTAGAACCCACAATCGTGAGCTCCTTATATCTCTTTTGTTCTTCGTCCACAGAAACGTTTCGACGCGTTTGATTGGTGTTTATTAAATCAGTAACTAGTTATTGGATAAACATAAAAATTGAAAAAAAAAAATCATAAGAACATTATGCAGTATTACAAATGACGCCATTATATATTAAAAAACTAAGGTTTGAGATAGGTTCCATTTTTCATTTTAAGGGCTGCTTTTCAGGTCATACTGCAGGGGAACCCTACTCTCTATAGGATCTTCACATTCATTTTATCGTATATATTCTAAGGCATTAAGAATTTCACACCGCATATCGCTCGTCTATTGTCAAATCCACATTAACGAAGCCCTTAGAAAACAGGAAAATCTCCATTTTCCTCTTGAAAGTTAATATCTTGAGTCATTCGTATGCCTAGTGAGAGCTTATAGTATATAGGGTTGGGACCGCATATTTGAAAGCTCCAGAGCCTATAGTAGACATAGGTTTAGCCTGTGTGTTTTTTTATATTTTGTCAATAGTCTTACAACTATTTTCGCAAACGTTTTCATTATTCTACCCATATTTTATTATTATTATTATTATTATTATTATTATTATTATTATTATTATTATTATCATTATTACCTGCTAAGCTACAATCCTAGTTGGAAAAGCAATATGTTATTAGCCCAAGGGCTCCAACAGGGAGAATAGCCCAGTGAGGAAAGGAAAACATCTTAAAAGTAACATTAAAATAAGTATCTCCTATATAAACTATAAAAACTTTAACAAAACAAGAGAAAGAGAAATTATATAGAATAGCGTGCTCGAATGTACCCCCAAAACAAGATAACTCTAACCCAAGACAGTGGAAGACTGATGTACAAAGGCTATGGCACTACCCAAGACTAGAGAACAATGGTTTGATTTTGGAGTGTCCTTCTCCTAGAAGAGCTGCTTACCATAGCTACAGAGTCTCTTGTATCCTTGCCAAGAGGAAAGTAGCCACTGAACAATTACTATTGGAGAAGGCAAGTGTATAGGCTACCCAATATATCTGTGACTATAAAATCAACACTTATTAGTAAGAAGGTAACTTTCAGAGAGATATATTCAGTTTTCAGTTCTTGCTACGCAGCTTAGGACGTGAAGCTTACACGCTCCCCGAGAGGTTCCATATTTGATCCCTGAATCCAGTTAAAAAATTCATACTTGCAGCAAAATGTTTTTATGTTGAACAGGCTTATATAAGTCGTTTTACAGTTTATTTATCAAATATCTGTTTTAATGTTGTTGATGTTTGTAAAATATTTTATTTTAATTTTTCATTACTTCTTATATTGTTTATTTATTTTCTTAATTCCTTTCCTCACTGAGCTATTTTTCCTTGTTGGAGCCTTTGGGCTTATAGCATCTTATTTTTCCAACTAGGGTTATAGCTTAGCTAATAATAATAATAATAATAATAATAATAATAATAATAATAATAATAATAATAATAATAACCGCATCATTCTACCCAAGAGTTTACCCGGTGTATTTTGATTGAGCTAAACATTATTTTAATGTTACTGTTTTTAAAATATCTAAAATATCTTGTTTTTCTTTGTTTCCTTTTCTTACTGGGCCATTTTCCCTGTTGGAGCCCTTGGGCTTATAGCATCTTGTTTTTCCATCTAGGGTTGTAGCTTAGCATTTAATAATAATTATAATAGGAATTTATATCTTGATCAAATGACATAATTGGAGGTAGGCCTATTGATTAAAATAAGCTTCGGCAATCATGACACTCATTATTTGGCAATAGGCCTATGCTTGGGCAATCTAAAATCGATATATATATATATATATATATATATATATATATATATATATATATATATATATATATATATATATCAAACAATCATGTAACAGTTTACACCAACAGACTATTTTTGATCGTAATAGTTATTATAATAATAATAATAATAATAATAATAATAATAATAATAATAATAATAATAGTAATTATTATTATCATTATAATAATAATAATAATAATAATAATAATAATAATAGTTATTATCATTACTATTATTATTATGTGGATTAGATCATGGTGAGGGGTATATGAAGATGGTTTTGGCACGCTCTTTGCACCCCCCAAGAGACATTAGTTCTCCAAACTTTCAACTTGGCTCCACAAGGCACTAGAAGAGTTGGAAGACCCAGGCCTAAATGGCTGAGGACTATGAAGCGTGAGGTAGGAGATTATGAATGAGGCAGTATTGAATTAAAAGCCCAAGTTACGATTGGCAAAATCTAACCGAGGCCCTTGGCGTCAATACACGTAGGAGGAGATGATTTTTATTATTGCCATCATCATCATCTAAGCTACAGCCCTAACTGTAAAAGCATGATGCTATAAGCCCAAGGCCTCCAACAGGGGAAAATAGTCCAGTGAGGAAAGGAAATAAAGAAATATTAGTGTGTACTCTTAAGGGGGTTTTACACGGTCAAACATGTTGGTCAACACGCTTGACAACACGACGTTTGAGAGAATGTTTGAACGTGTGAAAGGGGTAAACATGTTTGACCAACGTGTTGGACGGATGTCTGACGGGGCCTGACTTTTGTGGGCGGAGCTTGCTCGGACAGCTCGGTGCATGTCCATGTAACTTTGAACGTGTGAACTGTGAACTGAACGGTCATCAGTCTCGACCCGCCATTCATACTCAAATCCCGCCGAGGGAACATCTGTAATGAATGGAATGACCATATTCAAAAATTCTAAATATGTTGATTCATCCATGCGCATATAATTGCGCCATTCATCTGGGTCTAATTTCAGCTCTTTCATTAAATTGGTATGTGAAATTTGGTCCCTTTTAAGCAACCAGTCCTTTGTCCACTTTGAACGCTTCCTTTTCTTTTCGTTGAGGGCAATCACTATCCCGACTGCCATCACCTCGTCTTGGGTAAGTGACATGTTGCTCCTTCTCCTTTTGGCACCGACTGAGGTTGTGTCAGTTTGGTTTGAACATGTAAAGCGTGTTGGCCAACATGCTTGACCGTGTAAAACCCCCCTTTACTTTTACATTTTTGTCATATTCTAACCTCTGTAGTCTCTCTTAAATTCTAGAGTCATCTGTTTGTTATTAATTTCTTTAAATTTGTCTTAATTTTTCCTTTCAAATTCACCAGTGTACTTTAGTTTTCACAGCTTTCGTATTTACTTTCCTACTACATTTATTTTTCATGTATCACTATTGTCTTGCATTTTTCTGTATTTTTCTCTTAGTAGGCCTACAATTATCGTATAAGTTTAGAAAGAAATAGGAATAATAGATATATGATAAATTCTTTTATCGAATAAGGTATTACTGATAATAAGTCAAGCATATTCCAAATTCTCCTCTGTCCTCATACACCTGGTAACAATGAGATTAACTAACAATTCTTCTTCGTTCAAAGGGTTAACTACTGCAATGCAATTGTTCAATGGATACTTTCCTCTTGGTAAGGGTAGAAGAGACTCTTCAGCTATGATAAGTAGCTCTTAAAATCAGTATTATAATTCAACACAAATGAAGAAGAGAAAATTATACATTCAAAATAATATCTTAAATGAGATTTTTAAATTATCTGACCTTACACTTGTGACCGGAAATTAACTTATATAACTTCAAGACCTATACGAAGAGGATAGAAAGGATATACCGAGAATATTTATATATAAAGATATGATTATTAAGAATAAAAAAAAAGAAATGTTGAGAATAGACAAAATTCAATGATAAATGTATAAATAACGTAAATTGAATATAAGAAAAGATATAGCGAGAATATAGCTTCATAGAAATGGGAATATTAAGAATTAAAGGGAAATTAAAATGAAATTTGGGGTAAAAGATGAAATACAATAAAAATGAATGAAGAAATACACTAAAGAACGAAATGCAACAGAATTAATGAAAGAAATACATAAAAGAAACGAGTATGAGAGGGGCCGTTGCAAAGACTAAACCTCATTCTAGTAAACTTGAATCGTTAAATCCTGAGCCACTCGCCAGACTTGTCGAAGCCAACGTACACAGTCGTGTATTAAACCTGCTAATTATTGTGCAACTTGTTGAATCTACCCTACATTAAGTATAGATATTACCCCATTGTTTCTTTCTTATTGGCCAGTAAGAAAACTTAGGGAATTAATTAAAACAAACTAATATCTGAGGTCAAATCGTAGCTCGTTTAACTAGGATCGAGTCATGCCGGGTATCCTACTCGAAATTTAATCTTTCATATATTCTTCTAATGAAATAGTGTTTTAAATCAAACCATTATAGTATTTACAGTTGATAGGGAACACGTATCCAACATGTCCGTGACCTTCAGGAAGATAGAAGCCTATCCTGCTGTCACTGATCTCGTACATTTTTTTATATCGTCCGAGCAATTCAGTGCTATGAGGAATCCGCCTCTGCAATACATTATGAATTTCTCGAAGTTGGAAAAAGAATTTAGTACATATCTATATCAAAATGGTCTCTTAGGCGATTTTTCAGGAATTTGTAAAACCTGCAATAGGGGTGAAGTAATTCTTCATGTTGATGGGGCATCTATCCACCACGGCAGACCCGTTGTCCTGTGGAGGTGTAACCGTGCAAACTGCAGGAAAAAGGTCTCGGTGAGGAGGGGTTCGTTCTTCGAAAAGTCCAAACTCACTGTCGGTGACATCTTTGTGATAATAGCCTGCTTTGCATATGATATTCAACAAGAGAAAATACAGTACATTTACAAGTTTTTCTCCTCACACACGAAGGTGAATTGGTACAATCTCTGTCGGGATACTTGCACGGAAATCTTGTTGAGGGATAGTGAGAAGATTGGAGGTCCCAAGCATGTGGTTGATGTAGACACATGCAAGTTTAGTCAACGGAACCATCAACACGGACTCGGTATGGATGGTCGCTGGGTATTTGGCGGTATCGACCGCACAACGTATCGGACTTTCTGCGAAAAGGTTCCGGATCCTTCGCCAGAAACCCTGCTCCCCGTGTTATTGAATAATATTAAACCTGGAACTACGGTAGTAATTGAAAATTGGAAGGTTTACAGAGACATAAAAGATCCTTCCCTTAAGAGCCGCATTGATAAGCTCGGTTTAAAATTCATGTGTGATGGTGCAACGCCGTTCGTCCATTCCGAATTATCGCGTGGGGGGTCAAGTAAGAGGAGAGTGCGACCGAAAGATGGCTCGAAGGAGACCGGGTACGATGGTTACTTCTCTACGTACTGTGTACGAAAGCGTTATCTAGAAAGGTCCGTTTGTAAATTGACGGCTTTCTTAGATCTTATTAAGCGCGTGTACCCTCTCAAAAGTCGCCCAACCCCACCATCGATAGAACAGCCATACTTTAATGCCCGAAAGTACCTCTCTTCGCCTGAACCAGATTCCCCAACTTCTGAACAAAGTTCCCCAGGTTGTGAACCATGTTCCCCAAGTCCTGAACCATGTTCCCCAAGTCCTGAACCAAGTTCTCCAAAACCTGAACCAAGTTCCCCAACTCCTGAACCATATTCCTCAACTCCTGAACGAAGTCCTCCAACTCCTGAACCAAGCCATCCGCGTAGAAAGAAGCGCAAGATTATATTGACGAAGAACGGAGTCTTGAGCAACCTCAAATACGTAAATACGTATTGAATACTATTAGTATCGAGTCCCTTTCCAGAAAGTACTACTGTATATGCATCTACGGGGGATTACAGGAGTATGTATGTTTGTGAAATCTATTGTATTTTACATCTGAAATGAGATTAGGTAGGTTTGTACTTTGTGTGAACTACGGCCAATGCGTATGTTTAAGGCCATTCTTCTGTTTTTGCTCTTCAAAATTTACAAGGGCTAATTAAGCTCATTAAAGAGGTTAGGTTAGTATGGTTCTGAAAATAGATTGAAACCACGGTTGATGCATAAGCTCGAGCGCTAAGCCTAATTGTACAAAACTATCGGTCAGAATATGTTCATGCTTGTAGACGGATGTGTTCAAAGAGTGTTTATGTCCCATAGTGAGGTTAAGTTTGGTTGGAAACGTGAAATTATGACGGTTATGAAAATGATGACTGTTAGCCAAAGGCAACTGCAGTTAATGAAATAGAATATAGGTGTTATAAGTGTTAGCTTAAAGGTCTGTCATATAAAACAAAAAGTTTGCTTGGCTTCTGTTCCCCAGACTACCAAACCAACTTAACCTAAATACAAAATTAGAAGTCAAGCTTTTACCGATTAAATTGAAGTTTTAGTGTAATGTTTAAGAGTAGATTTGTATTTAGAACCAAGTTAGTTTGATTTCAGATTCAGGTAATAAGCAACTCAGTGTTGTACTCAACTTATTATGTAAGGTCATAACGTTATCTCAAGAAGTTTTATTTGGATTTGAAGACTACAATGGCACAGACACCAATGAGTATGGAAAATGTTTATGGTAATGGGCGAGAGGATATGGTTGTGATAAGCTCCTTCACTGACTTGAGAAATTTTAAGTTTAAGTATAGACTATAATTATCAAAAGAAATACTAGAATTAGGATTCTTATTTGCATACCAGACATTTACGTTCCAGGGCATATGCGTCCCTGGGCGTTTGCTTCCCTTGGCATTTTCATCCCTGGACATTTCCGTTCTTGAACATTTGCGTCCCTGGACCTTTTCGATCTTGGACATTTGCATTCCTGGGCCTTTGCAACCCTGGACATTTCCATTCTTGGACATTTGTATCCTTGGACATTTCCACTCATGATCATTTGCATCCCTAATTTTTTTTTTTTTTTTTTTTTTTTTTTACAAATAATTAAGTTACAGTTTTGCACACTCGATATCTTTGAGCTTTCATAATACTACACCGTTATGCATAATGTATAACTGTAGTGCTGAAGTGTATATTGGTTGTTTATTAATTAATTTATCTTTACAACTGAGAAACTACAGAATGACATGATTTGATTTAGTCCTACAGTACATAATTATGTAACTTGAGGAAACACTCTTTTTAATAGTCTGATTAGAAAAAATCAAACATTGTTATTATTATTATTAGCTAAACTACAGCCCTAGTTGGAAAAGCAAGATGCTATAAGCCCAGGATTAATACAAACTATTGGATGCACTAGAATTTGGAATTTTCATCTTTTCTGCAAACTTATAGCCACCTTCTTCAACTCTCACCACCTCAGTAATACTGTAATATTTTAGTAGAGTCCCACCCAGCGCCATTACTGCTTGCCACTGCATTGGAGCTTGATAATTTTCTTTTTTGCTAGCGCACGGCGGAGCAAAAACCATTAGACTATTGGAATAATACCGAAATCTAATGGTTTTTGCTCTGCCGTGCGCTTACTTCACTTGCGAAGAAAGAAAAACTTTAAGCTCCTATGCACTGGCAAGCGGTACTGGTGCTGGGTGGGACTCTACTGAAATATTACTAGTAATACTCCTACTCTTTGTTATTGTAAAAATCACTATTACATTGTATATCATCATCACTTGTTTCCTGATAGCTGTATCTTCCTTGGGAGCATTCAATCTATTTAGTATTTCTTGGCAAAATCTAATAGACTTGATTTTGCTTTTCATATGACAATCATTATATCCTCTTTGACGAAATCATAAAGCTTAATCATAATCTATGGCATGCACATTTCATCTTGCCATCGACAGATCTTCATGCTTTGCTACAGTCGCCGTATATTTTTGGATGAATATGTAATAATAGTTGATCAAGCGATTATAATTGTAGAAGGGTCTTCAATGTCTACAAATTTCAGTGTCGTCACATAAAAATCAGATTAGGAGATAAAGAATTAGGGCTAAACATGGAATTGATAGTAATGTGACAACCGATGGGGAAAGAATGTATTTACTATGTAGTTTGAACGTGATTCTTAAAAGGCTCGGTAATTCGGTCATGTAAACTTTGACTCGCTTGACATCAACATGTTTAAAACAGTTTTGAAGTCCTGCATGTATGGTATTAAGATTTAGCACTTTAACGCATTTATCTGTAAATTCGTAAAATGTTTACAGACATTATTTTCCAGCGCCGATACTTGATCAAAATCTGTAGTTGTGGAATCTTAATGATATTACAGTACTGTATTTTCATGCAACTTCTCCCCCCAAGATGCATAATCAACATATGATGCCTTAGAATATATTTTGACCTGCAACAGATTGCAGGTATTTTGGTAGGTTATATATAAAGTAGTGTGAAATAAAATGTATGAACAGCTAAGTGTATAATTGTATAAAAAAAAGATAGTTGTAAAAATATATGCTAAGATCAAGCATATCAGATAAAAATTTCCCCCTTATTCTTATTGGCCAGTGAGATTTAACACGGGAGTGGAACCACACGTGGTCACACTAAAGGGTAGATTTTCATGAGGCTCATTGACCAGCCTACTTAGCCAAAATAGGCACAATTGTAGTAGGTTTCAGGCTACTAATTCCTAAGACTAGCAGGCTCATACAAGTAGCTGTGGTTGTAGAAGGTCATGGTGAGTAATGAGTTATATTGTAAACTTATCCAGGGCAAGCCTAAAGTGTTGTTGAAATAGTTAAGGTTAGGCTTAACCTTCAGCAAGTTTAATTGTACTGGATATTTGAAGTATATGAGATATCACTGTTATTAGTCTTATACTGGAGTAATTTGTGTTTGTTCCCACACAAATACAAACCATCGTCATTTGGTAAGAGTACGATTTCATGGAAGCTGGAACGGCCATTTAAAGAGATTTTGACGTAGGAAAAATCTATTTGTTCCGTAACCGAAATACAAACCACGCTATTTACATGGGGTTTCACTTTCGGCGTAGCTGAAATGACGAGCCATTAGAATTTTAACGAGGGTTAATTATCCCCGCGCTAGTTAGCAAGGGGGTAGGGGAGTGGTAGCTAGCTACCCCTCCCCCCCTCACGCACCGGTGAACTGCTTCACTTCACTTTTGGCTCGGGCGATGAGCAGACGTCTCTGCTTCGCCCTCGCATTATTGACAGCCTTAATTTTGTTTTGCTTTTTCTTTCAGTTTGTGTGCTTAAAGTTGGCCTCTTCCTTCCTTCCCATCATGCGGAATTGCCCTGGACTCCCCGACCGCCCTTGTGGAACGTTCATGTCGGCGGTCGAGACGGACCCTCACTCCTTATGCCCGCTGTGTCGAGGTCTATGGTGTGAAAGCTGTAGTGAGTGCAGGGAGTGGCCTAACTCCCAGTGGGAGAGGTTTGCCCGGCGGCGTAAGAAGAAGCCTAAGCGTGACCGTTCTCTTTCAAGGGTTGCCTTGAAGAAGGAAGGTTTCAAGGACTCTACTTCCGCCGCCCGAAGCTCCCACTCGATCGGTCTCTCGTGAGAGGCCGGCGAGTGGTAGCGCAGGCCCTTCTTTTGTTTCCCAATCTCGGGGTTGTTTCCCAATCTCGGGGTTCGGGAGAGGGCGTTGCCTACCATAGCGAGGCAGCTCCCCCTCCTACTCCGGGGGAGGGCATTGATTCTGTTGATGACCATGTGACTAACGATGATCTTTTACAGCTTTGGGCTTCCTTGGGGCTTAAGGGCTCGCCCTCCAAGGAAGCCCTGTTTGACCTGATCCAGTTGGGTGCAGCTTTCAAACAGTCGCCGGTAATAGCAGAGGTAGATCCTCTGTCTATTGTCGACGTTGTTGTGGCAGAGGCTTCCGACGGGTCGGGTCAAACCCCAGCTGCGGTTGCGGTTGTTGCTGAAGGCTCAGTTCCCCCCTCCGAACATCTTCGAGGGAAGCCGCCAGCCCTGGTTCGGGTCCCTGATCAAAGCGGTTGTGCAGGTGATGAAGCCGGCCCTCGCTGATCTGGGACTGAAACCAACGGCACCTGCGTCCCCACTGAAGAGGAGGAGAGGAGTGGACTTCGTGGTAACTTCTCCTAGGGTTATGTTGGCTCCCAAGAAGTTCCCCCTCGCAGACGTTTTCTCCTTCCCCTGTGGACGAAGCCTTTCCGTCCTCAGGAGAATCCAGCGAGGTGAGGCATTCTCCCACGGCACCAATGGGAGGAACCCCACCTCGAGGAAGAGAACCGTCTCGCGTGGAGAGGAGCCCCCAGACTTTTTTGCTAGAGTCCTGTATCCCTCCCAGGAGGGAGGCTACGGACTCAAAGACTGCTCCTAAGTCTTCTACCCGGATTCGACCAGAGCTACCTAGACCCCAGTAGAACGTCCACATATCTCCCCAAGTAGAGCTACTGGGGACAGGAGACCTTGCTGCCAGTCCACAAGGAGAAGAGCAGCACGAGTCGGAGCATGCCTTCTGGCAGGTCCTGAGTCTAATGAGGCAACTCAACGGATTCAAGGACCCCGAGACCGCCCCCCGCGAAGGCAAAGATACGGTCCTGGACCAAGTCTACGGTACCCAGAAGCTCCCAAAGGCCAGTACGGCTCTGCCCTGGTCCCAGGGAGTGAAGAGTGCCCGAGGCAAGGTTGAGGGCCAGCTCACCGAACTCGTCGCCTCCAGCCGTTCCTCTGCCGGGAACAAACTCCTCCCACCTCCTCGCATATAGCAGAGGAGGTACTTCGAGATCATGGGAGAGTCTTGTTTAGCTCTTCCCCTCCACCACTCTGTGGAAGAGCTCTCTAGGGGAATTTCTCTCGAGAAACTCTCCGCCCAGCAGGAGACATTCTCTATGCTATGGAGATCATAAGCCAGGAGAAAGTCACGAAGTGTGCCGTGCAGGCCACTTCGTGGCTGGACATCTGGCTGGGGTCTCTGGGCATCCTGTTGCGATCCGAGGAAAGCACCAGGAAGGCCCTTGAGACTTACCTCCTCTCGGGCACGTGCTCCATCAAGTTTTTAGCTCACCAAGTTTTGAACTTGTGGGCAAACTCGTTACTAAAACGTCGGGATGCCGTGATTGAGAGGTTCCCCTCGAAAATCCCAGCCGTAGATGTCAGCAAGCTCAGACACTCCTCCATCCTTGGAGAGAGTTCGTTCGAGCCCAAGGATGTGGAATGGACAGCTGAGAGGTGGAGGAAGTCGAAACAAGATTTGCTCCTACAAAGGGCCCTTACATCTCGGCCCTACAAGCCTCCAGCTCCTCAACATCATCAGCAGCAGCCTCGTCAGTCTAGGACATTGAGACAGGCTCCGGCAGCAAAGGCAAAGGTGTCTAAGCAGCAGCCCTTTCCTGTCAAGGACAAGAAAGGCGGAAAGTCCTCCAGGGGCGGTAAGAATCCTAGGGAGAGCGACCGAGGCCGTAAACGCTAGGATTGGCAATCCCCCTGCATGTCCACCAGTGGGAGGATGCCTACAAAGTTACGCGGACAGGTGGCAGCAACTCGGGGTCAATTCCTGGACGATCTCTGATCAGCCAAGGATATCGCGTCCCGTTCATAACATCTCTTCCTCCCCTGACAGCGAATCCAGGGTCGTTGAGCTCCTATGCCATGGGATCGGTAAAGGGGTTAGCCCTTCGGGCAGAAGTCGAGACCATGCTCAAGAAGAATGCTCTCCAGGAGGTTGTCGACAGCTCCCAAGGCTTCTTCAATCAATTCTTTCTTGTAAAGAAGGCGTCTGGAGGCTGGAGACCCGTCATCGACCTCTCAGCTCTGAAAAAGTTTTTCAGGCAAACTCCGTTCAGCATGGAGACAGCGGACACGGTCAGACTTGCAGTGAGACCGCAAGACTTCATGTGCACTCTGGATTTGAAGGACGCGTACTTCCAGATCTCAGTCCATCTGTCTTCCAGGAAGTACTTGAGATTCAGCCTAGACAACAAGACCTATCAGTTCAAGGTGCTGTGTTTCGGTCTCTCCACAGCACCTCAGCTGTTCACCCTGATTTTTTTATGGGCACACAGGATCGGCATCCGTCTCCTCCGCTATCTGGACGACTGGCTGATCCTGGCAGACTCGGAGTCGACCCTTCTTCGACACCGAGACAAGCTTCTGGGACTTTGCCAAGATCTAGGGATCATGATAAATCTCGAGAAGTCTTCACTGCTTCCAACTCAACGACTGGTATATCTAGGCATGATATTAGACACCAATCTCCACAAAGCCTTTCCATCAGACGACAGGATAGCAAGGCTGTGGAGGGTCGCAAAACCTTTCCTCGGACGGGAAGTCCTTCCTGCCCAATCTTGGTTACGTCTCCTAGGTCACCTGGCCTCCCTGGCCCGTCTAGTTCCGAACGGCCGCCTCAGGATGAGATCCCTACAATGGCGGCTCAAGTCCCGGTGGAACCAAGGCAACGATTCCCCTGACACTCTGGTCCCTATGGGACCCACGAAACGGTCGGACCTGCAGTGGTGGCTGACCGACGAAAACCTTCGAAAGGGAATGGATCTTCTCGTCCTCCCCCGGATTTGATGCTGTTCTCGGACGCGTCAAAAGAAGGGTGGGTGCCCCACGTTCTGAACCAGAGGATCTCAGGCTTATGGTCAGAATCAGAAAGGTGCCTCCACATCAACCTGCTAGAAATGAAGGCCGTCTATCTGGCCCTTCAACAGTTCCAACAGGTCCTGGCGGGCCACTCCGTGGTGGTGATGAGCGACAACACCACAGTAGTGGCTTATATCAACAAGCAGGGAGGTACCTTTTCTCAATCCCATCTTGCAGTAGAGATGCTGAGGTGGACCGAAGTCCACTCGATTCCACTATCAGCTCGCTTCATTCTGGGCAAAAGGAATGTGATCGCCGACAGTGAGCAGAGCATCGCAGATAGTGAGTACCGAGTGGTCTTTGGATCTTCAAGTAGCCAACAAAATCCTGACTTTGTGGGGTTCCCCGACAGTAGACCTGTTTGCGACAGCTTTGAACTTCAAGCTACCGCTGTACTGCTCCCCATTCCCGGACCCTAAGGCACTCTGGCAAGATGCCTTCCAACAACGGTGGGACAACATCGACGCCTACGCCTTTCCACCGTTCTGTCTGATGAGAAGGGTACTCAACAAGACCAGACTATCGGTCAATCTGTCAATGACCTTAATAGCTCCGCTATGGCATCACAGAGAGTGGTTCCCGGACCTTCTGCAGCTCCTGACGGAACTCCCGAGAGAACTTCCCCCATGGCACGAGCTACTCAAGCAACCACACTGCAACATGTACCACAAGGCCGTAGCTTCGCTTCGGCTTCACGCCTGGAGACTATCCAGCGTCTCCTTACTGAGAGAGGCTTTTCGCAACAAGTTGCGGAGAGGACGTCTCGACACCTGCGAAGATCATCCGCAAGGGTCTACCAGGCGAAGTGGAGAGTCTTCTGTGGTTGGTGTCGTAGGAGGGGTATCTCTCCCCTCGATGCCACTATTCCAGCAATAGCGAAGTTTCTCGTGTATTTGCGGGAGGAAATGCGCCTTTCAGTCTCGGCTGTGAAAGGCTATCGCTCAGCCTTAAGCTTAGCCTTCAGGCTAAAAGGAATAGACATTTCTTCCTCGCTGGAACTTTCTTTACTCATACAAAGCTATGAACTTATCCGCCTTCAGACGGAAGTGAGACCTACTACATGGAACGTGGTTCGCGTCCTCAGGGCTCTTAAGAGACCTCCGTTCGAACCATTTTGCCAGGCCTCTGATCGACACTTGACTTGGAAGACGGTGTTCCTGCTCGCTTTGGCCTCAGCCAAGCGGGTCAGTGAACTTCATGGTCTCTCATACGACATCGCCCATTCAAGGGGATGGGGGGTGGTAACGTTCGGGTTTCCCTGTGTTTGTAGCTAAGACTCGGAACCCTGGAGTGCCGGACCCACGGTTCGACTCCTTCAGGGTCTCGAGTCTCCGTTCTGTAACAAGTGACCCAGACCATCTGTTACTATGTCCAGTGAGAAGTCTGAGGCGTTATCTGAAGAGAACGGCTGCAGTCCGTCCTCGCGTGCAAGCCCTGTTTGTGAGCACGGGAAGGACGAAGAGGAGGGTCACCAAGAATACTATCTCTGCCTGGATCTGAAGGGTCATTCACCACGCCTTGAATCCAGATCCTCCTCCGTCACGCCGTCCCAGCGCACACGATGTCAGAGGCATTGCTACGTCTCTGGCTTTTAAGAGAAACTTCTCGGTGATGCAGGTGCTACAAGCTGGGATCTGGAAGCGTCAAACGACCTTCACAGCCCACTACCTGCAGGACGTGACCCACAGGAGCCTTGATACATTCTCGATTGGCCCTGTGGTGGCTGCACAACAGCTGGTCTAACCTCAGGGTCCTTAATGGACAGGTAGCTGAAGGTTGAGGGCATTGTTACCCGGTTTTAGACTGCATGAATGAAAGAGTATGTCTGGCCCTTACTTCTTTCTTCATCCTCCCATCTCTTGGGGAAAGCAGCATCCTGGGTTCTCTGCATAGCTGACCTCGAACCTCTGCAGGTAAACCATGCTTCCTTGTGTTCCTAGTGTTAAGATAATACTGTCACGTCCCCCATACCCTGACGAGGTGGTATTGGGAACGTCCTAGCCTAGAATTCCATCTAAAGGACTTCAGGTCAACTTCCTTGGACAAGTCACACTTCAACCCTCCACACACAAGCTTATGTAGGCCGCTCGTACTTGCGAGGTGCAGGGACTCTTTTTCTCGAGTGCTGCTCACTCGGATTCTGAGTCCCCGGGTAAAAGCCAAAGCCAGTAAGGCTAGGACTTTCCTCCTTACCTAAGGGGTAAGTCACCCCATGTAAATGTTGTGGTTTGTATTTCGGTTACGGAACAAGTGACAAATTCGGAGATAATTTGAATTTTTCCTAACCATACAAACCTTAGCTAGTTACACATATTTGTCCGCCAGCCCTGTCCCCCAAGGCAAGTCCTACCTCTAAGTGAATTGAAGCAGTTCACCGGTGTGTGAGGGGGGGAGGGGTAGATAGCTACCACTCCCCTACCCCCTTGCTAACTAGCGAGGGGCGGGTAATTAACCCTCGTTAAAATTCTAATGGCTCATCATTTCAGCTACGCCGAAAGTAAAACTCCATGTAAATAGCTAAGGTTTGTATGGTTAGGAAAAATACAAATTATCTCCGAATTGGTCATTTTTGGGTGAGATAGCCATGTCGTCCTGATGGAAGGTCCTTCCAGCAGCTTCCTACTGTATAAAATTTCTGCGAGTGATATTACAAGAGAATTACCGTCATGTATTACGGGGTTCTATGCCCTGGAACAACTATCCTAAGATATCATGTAGAATCAGGGACGTATGCGGAGATAACCATAGATATCTGCACCCCTAACAGACTTGACCCAGTCTAGGAATTTAAGGAGAAGGACAGGTGAGTAGCCATTACATATCCTCTCCCCTCATGGTGCTTTACGTCACTGATGATGTCATTCCTTTGTTCGCAGCGATCCCATTTTGTACGTAGTTTTTTTAGTGCGCTTATGTCATTCCTTTGTTCGCCGCGATTCTATTTTGTACGTAGTTTTTTTAGTGCGCTTATTTCAGCTTTTTTGGAGTAATTCCACGCATGATGGCCTTCTCTTCGTCGTCTAAGTTGAGTACCCTCTTATTTGACTGTTTGATTTAGCTTTCTCTGTCTTAGATCCCCTCGAGGAGTGGTTATTTAGCTTTTTTAGGCAATGAGGGATCCAGGCGCTCCGAGTCCAGCTAGCCATTGGGTGCCATGTCGCTTAACCGACCGCCCTTTTATTTCGTGTTCACTTAGTCTTATTTCACTAGTGTCACATTAGCTAGCATTATTTTTAGCATTACGATGCCTTGGGCTCTAACAAGGTAAACTTAGTTAGCGGAGATTGAAGGGTATGCCTCACAGGTAGAGCAACGCTCCCTTTTATTTCGTCTGCAGTTCATTACAGTCATACTTCGTTGGCCTCTGTAGCTTGGCTGTTTTGATCTTTAGTTACCATTTTCTTTACAGAGTGATGTGGTTTTCTATATTGGCGTGTGGCTGTAGCCAGGGAAGCCTGGTCAGAGTTGTGGTCAGTTCATGAGCAATTTTGAAGTGGATCTCCATCAATTTTGTCTTCTGCAGGAGCATGATTGTTCATTTCCATCCCCAAGTGACAAGTGTAGGCCGTGATAGCCTCTACAGTGGGTGAAGTTTGCAAACAAGTAGTTTAAGGTACTTTTCTGTGTCAGACTTAGCAATGCCCAAGCTGGTGCTGAAGAAGCTCTATAGCTCCTCCTTCGAGTTTGAAGCCTTTTGTCTCTCCTTCGGGTTCCTCTGGGAATGGGCGCTGTGGTGGCACTCCTAAGAAGGGAGGAGATCCCATCCTGCCCTCGGGATGTGCCTTGAAGAAGGCAGAAGTATCACCTTCCCCAGCAAACCATGCCTCTCTCACAAAGTATGCCCATCGCTTTGCTGCCTGAAAACGAAATTTTTAAGCATAAAACTTACCCACTGGTTATACAAGAATGGCTATAGTCCCTTGGACGCTCCGACAGAAATTCAAAATCTCGTGGCAATCACAGATATGCCAGGTGTACAGTACACTAGCGCCCTGGCGGTAGACAGGCCGAACTATTCCTACCACTTCAGACCTTCCCTGTCGCTCTCGCGAGCAACAAGTATTGGAATTCACTCGTGATTAACCTGGATTGGTTCCAACACGGATTACTTACCTCGAACTACTTTCTTAGGAGTATCTAGGATCTCCTCCCAACCGACCAGAATTTTGTGTAGTTTACCCTACTCCCGTGTAGTTTACCCTACTCCCGTTTTCTATGTGGGGTAACCTATGGCGGAGTGATACGCGCCATGAGGCGACCCGGAGTCAGAGAGCATGCTTGCTCACGTCTCGATCTCCAGTAAGTTTTCTGGTCGCAGCGCGATAACATCCCGATGCGCTCTCCGTACCCAGTGCGACCCTTTGTGTCCCACGTGGTCCCTTTGTGTTATTCCTTATCCCTCTGTGTTCCTGTGTCTCGCGGTGCCATACTAGTCCGCAATGGAGCATCCCCGTTGTTGCCCTGGGCCTATGGTTGGTAAATCGTGTGGCGCCTTCCTCTCAAAGCCTGAAGTTGACCTGCACTCCTCGTGTTCTTCGTGTAGGGGCAGTGTTTGTTCCCCTACAGCCACGTGTCCGGAGTGCGAGTCCTGGAACGAGGTGCAGTGTGCGTTACAGCACCAAGAAAAAGAAGTCTTCCAGGAGATCGCCTAGGAAACCGAGAGTTTCTTCTCCCGGCGTATCGTTGGATAGAGTGTCTCTGCTGCCTTCCCCTACCCGGAGTAGGTGAAGAGGTAAGTCAGTTGCTGGGAAGAGGCCTGTTGCTCTTCCCCAGGAGTCTGAATTACCGGATAGTGGGGTTGTGCCGTCGATCCAGGCAAGTGGGGGGCGCCTGAGGGAGGGACGGGAGTGTGTTCGGAGGACGGAGCCCTGGTGCAAGTAGGGCCCGTCTCTTCGGACGATCCTATGTGGGGAAAGACTGCTGCAGCCTCTTCTCCCATCTCTTGGGCATGTGTTTCAGGTACGTCCGCAGCCGAGGGTGGTGCCGAGAAGGGTGACTCGCCGCCGTCAGACCCCCTCGCGTGGTCGCCTTCGAAGACGCCCTTCAGATCACCCTTGAGGCTGGAAGAAGAGTTCGAGACCTGGTTCCCCAGCGAGGAGCTTCCCCGCTCCCCTCCAGCGCCTTCAGCTACGCTCCCGTCCACCTTCATGGAGCCTTCGTCGCTGGCCAATCGATGCGTGGACCCACCAGCAACGCGGTGCGACTCAGACCCTTCAGTGAAGTCCTACAAGTCTTCAGGCTCCTCGGTCGAGGCCTACTCCTACTCCTCGGAGGACGGAGCAACGAGGGACCATAGAAGACAGCGAGACAGGTCCCGCAGGAGACGGTCACGCTCACGCTCCCGTTTCAGATCCCGCCACGTTTGGAGGCGTTCTAGATCCCCCAGGAGGAAGTATAGGAGAAGCTGCTCCCCGAGAGAAGAATGGGTGCTTGTCGTCATCCCACGTAGTCAACTCCTGGAAGCTTCAGCGGTTCCGGGCACCTCGGGCTGGCTCCCAAGGGCTGTCTCGCCAGTGAGGTACGTCCCCAGCAGCAGGTACGACGGACGGGGAGAGTCATAAGTCCGCGAAGGTTACGACTCCATCCGCCCAGCGGAGGGAGTCGCTCCTTTGGTCTGACAGCCGCGGCCCGGCCTCAAAATCAGCAATGAGTCGACCGTAACGTGAGAGACACCTTCCTTCTACGAGCAAGCCCGCAACCTCCTAGACCTCCGTAGGCAGAGATAAGCCCAGGACGAAACCCTCCGTCTCAGCGGCAATGCCCGTCCTCCAGCCTAAACCACCGAGACTAGACCGTGCCAGGAAAATGCCTCTTCCCCAAGCGGCACCCTCCGACGGTGGTCCACCGTCACAAGCAGAGGAACATCCGACAGAAAGTATAGATGACGGCTTAGAAGGTTTGGCCGCAGAAGTTTCGGCCTACAGGAGAGTGATAGGCCTCATTAGGTGTCATCACAGGCTGGACGAGCCTAAGCCCTCCTTGGACGAAGACTGTCTCTCGGGCCCCAGCAGGCTGGTCGATGCACCCGTGCATCTGAGGCCCTCACTAGCGCTTTCTTTGGCTAGGGACGTTAGGCTGGGTATGGCTCACTCAGACAGGATCGTGGCCAACCACGCAGAAGCCCCCAAGAGTCAGAGCGCCTCCAAATTTCTCCAGGGCCTCAAGACCCAGAGACGTT
>NC_090739.1:134165244-134204963 GCF_036898095.1 Palaemon carinicauda
GACGTTTCTACCTTCCCGAAGGGCACCGCGCGGGTCCCTGTTTGGTAGAGCCAGCAGTCGCCATCCTGGGCCAGGGAGCAGCAGAAGAGAGAGCTACCACCACCCCAGTTTGCTTCTCCCCTTCGGAGACTTCCATAATGGAAGAGCTAGCCAGGGACCTGGTATACGTATCGTCGGGGCTAGATTGGAGGGCCTGCACACTGGTAGGTTTTCAGGCCTCGCACAATCTCGCAGTTCCAGAGAACCAGGCCTTGCTGAAAGAGCTGATTAGCTGGGGGGGTAAGGCCCTAAAGTTCCTCTCTTACCAGTCCATTGCTCAAGGCGCCAATTGGGTGCTGCGGAAGAGGGACACCGTGCTCATCAAGCTCGTCAGGAGACTCCCGGACAGAGAAGCGAGAGCCCTGAGGAACCTACCCCTGTGGGGCGACTCAATGTTCCCCCTGAAGGCAGTGGAGGAGACAGTGGAGAGAGTCAGGAAGCTGAAGAATGCGGGAGAGCCCAGACCCCCCTCCAACGAGAAGACCTGCCCATAGAAGGCCACCCTCCGACGTCTCGCTCCCTCCTTGCGCCTCACATAGCTAGCCCAGGAGAGATGCCCCTACTACAGCCTGGCCTCAATCTTTGCAGCCCCCCCCCAGTAGAGGAACGCCTGCTTCACAGTCGGCCTTCAGGCCTTCTTATTCGGCCACCAGAAGAGGGCGTTCAGGCCGCGCCTCTCGAAGAAGGTAGGGAGAGAGGCCCCCCTACTCCTGCCGAAGCCTCAAACGTTCTTGGCAAGCATGGTGAGACCACGGAGCAGATCTGTGGACCATAGCAGTACTAAAGGAAGGGTACAGGTTGCCCTTCCTGGCTGACCCCTCCACCTCTGATACCAGATCTACAGGGCGGGGTGGTTGGCACCCAAAAATCCCTTGAGAAAGATAGCCTTACAAGAAGAAGTCTCTGCGATGCTGGCGAAAGGGGCAATAGAACCAGTCAAGAACCCAGGACCAGGGGTCTACAGCAGACTCTTCCTGGTAGAGAAAGCGACAGGGGCTGGAGACCAGTCATAGACCTCTCAGCCCTCAACAGGTTCGTGTGCAAGACCGACTTCAAGATGGACACCCCGAAGTCGGTCCTAGCGGCCTTGAGGGAAGAGGACTTCATGATGTCCGTAGACCTCAAGGACGCATACTTCCAAATCCCTGTTCACCCCTCCAGCAGGAAGTACCTAAGGGTAAAATGGGGTACCCAAACGTTGCAGTTCAAGACCCTCTGCTTCGGTCTGTCCACAGCCCCTCAGGTTTTCACGAGGGTTTTCGCAACAGTCTCAGCCTGGACACACAAACAGGGCATTCGCCTGATTTGGTACCTGGACGACTGGTTGTTACTTTCAGCCTGAGGGCAAGTACTGAGGGAGCAAGGCACGAAGCTCCTGCAGTTCTGCAACTTCCTGGATATTATCATCAACCTGGAGAAGTCCCAACTGATACCCTTCACCAGGATGAACTACCTCGGAATGGTCCTGGACTCCCGGTTGGCGAGAGCCTTCCCTTCCGCGGAGAGACTGGACAACTTAGATCAGATCCTCCGGCCCTTCCTGTCGGGCCAGCCCAGAAGAGCCAAGGACTGGCAAAGACTGATAGGCCACCTCGTGTCGTTAGAGAAGCTTGTCCCCCAGGGGAGGCTCAAACTCAGGGGAGTACAATGGAACCTGAAGGAGCTCTGGAACCAGAGAGACTCCCCGCACAAGGTGGTCCCGGTGTCCCCAGAGACGAAGGAAGTCCTAGAGTGGTGGCACGACAGATCGAACACCCTCAAAGGAATGCCCTTCGCAGCCGACCCTCCGGAGATGCTTCTGTTCACGGACGCATCCAAGGAGGGTTGGGGTGCTCATCTCCTCGACAAGACAGCAAGAGGAAGTTGGTTAGACGAGGAGAAGAACCTGCACATAAACGTGCTAGAAATGATGGCAGTGCGAAGAGCGTGCCTAGAGTTCGTCCATCGGCCCCGAGGAAACACCGTGGCGCTGATGTGCGACAACGCCACGGTGTTGGCCTACATAAAGAAGCAAGGAGGACTGAAATCGAAGGAGCTGTGCGACCTCACGATGGAGTTACTAGTATGGGCCGAAGTAGAGCAGATCAAGATCTCAGCCAGATTCATTCCAGGGAAGAGAAACGTCCTGGCCGACAGCCTCAGCAGAATAGGTCAAGTGGTAGGGTCCGAGTGGTCCTTGCACCCGGAAGTGGCCAAGACTCTCATTCAGAAGTGGGGCGCGCCAGTGATAGACCTCTTCACCACGAGACTGAACGCACAGCTCCCCGTGTTTTGTTCTCCTGTGCCAGATCCGGAGGCGGCGTTCAAGGACGCCTTCCAACACCCTTGGGACAACCTCGACGTTTACGCTTTCCTTCCCTTCGGGATGCTCAGGCAAATCCTCAACAGGGTGAGGCGAGCGAACAACCTGTGGATGACTTTGGTAGTGCCCTGGTGGCCGAGAGAGAGAGTGGTTCGCAGATCTAAAGGAAGTGGCGCGCCTTCCACTTTGGCCCCTTCCGGACAGACCAGACCTCTAGCAACCGCACTTTCAAAGGTTCCATGAAAACCCTCGGTCCCTCTGCCTTCACGTGTGGAAGTTATCGAGCGCCTCCTGAGGAAGGAAGGATATTCTTCGAAGACGGCAACAAGGATGTCAGGGTACCTGAGACGTTCGTCAGCCGCAGTATACCAGGCAAAATGGGCTACCTTCACTAAGTGGTGCGTCTCGAAGAACATCAAGACGTTGCAGGCCTCCATCCCGGAGATAGCGGACTTCCTGGTCTATCTCAGGGACGAGGTAAACAACACAAAATTCTGGTCGGTTGACAGGAGATCCCAGATACTCCTAAGAAAGTAGTTCGAGGTAAGTACTGTTAGGAAAAATTATATTTTAATTATAAAATAAATTTTTGAATATACTTACCCGGTGAATATATAATAGCTGCAACTCTGTTGCTCGACAGACAAAAAACAGTAAAAACTCGCCAGCGATTGCTATACAGGTTGCGGGTGTGCCCACCAGCGCCAACTGTCGGCCAGATACCACTCTCGATGTAAACAAAGACTCAATTTCTTCTCATCCCACTGCGTCTCTATTGGGGAGGAAGGGAGGGTCGTTTAATTTATATATTCACCGGGTAAGTATATTCAAAAATTTATTTTATAATTAAAATATCATTTTTAAATATTTAACTTAGCCGGTGAATATATAATAGCTGATTCACACCCAAGGAGGTGGGTAGAGACCAGAGTTAAATATGTTTACATCGTATAAGCTAAGAGTTTTTTATTTCATTTTGGCAGTTATCAATATAACAAAACCAAAATAAATAGGTACCTGGTAAGGAAGTCGACTTAGACGATTACTCTGCCTTTTAAGTACGTCTTCCTTACGGAGCCCAGCCATCCTCTTAGGATGCTGACAGACCCCCAGGAGCTGAAGTATCAAGGGCTGCAACCCATACAACAGGACCTCATCAAACCCCTAATCTGGGCGCTCTCAAGAAATGACTTTGACCACCCGCCAAATCAACCAGGATGCGAAAGGCTTCTTAGCCTTCCGGACAACCCATAAAAACATTAAAACATTTCAAGAGACAGATTAAAAGGATATGGAATTAGGGAATTGTAGTGGTTGAGCCCTCACCCACTACTGCACTCGCTGCTACGAATGGTCCCAGTGTGTAGCAGTTCTCGTAAAGAGACTGGACATCTTTTAAGTAAAATGACGCGAACACTGACTTGCTTCTCCAATAGGTTGCGTTCATGATACTTTGCAGAGATCTATTTTGCTTAAAGGCCACGGAAGTTGCTACAGCTCTAACCTCGTGCGTCTTAACCTTAAGCAAAGATCGGTCTTCCTCACTCAAGTGTGAATGAGCTTCTCGTATTAACAATCTGATAAAACATGACAAAGCAAGGATGGTTTCTTAACCGAACACCATAACGCTTCAGATTGGCCTCATAAAGGTTTAGTACGAGCTAAGTAGAACTTAAGAGCTCTAACAGGGCATAAGACTCTTTCTAGTTCATTGCCTACGATCTCCGATAAGTTGGGAATATCGAAAGATTTAGGCCAAGGACGAGAAGGTAGCTCATTTTTGGCTAGAAAACCAAGTTGCAGAGAACAAGTAGCTTTTTCTGACGAAAATCCGATGTTCTTGCTGAAGGCATGAATCTCACTGACTCTTTTAGCCGAGGCTAAGCATACCAGGAAAAGAGTCTTAAGAGTGAGATCTTTCAGGGAGGCTGACTGTAAAGGCTCAAACCTGTCTGACATGAGGAATCTTAGCACCACGTCTAAATTCCACCCAGGAGTAGCCAAACGACGCTCCTTAGTGGTCTCGAAAGACTTAAGGAGGTCTTGCAGATCTTTATTGTTGGAAAGATCTAAGCCTCTATGCCGGAAGACCGATGCCAACATGCTTCTATAGCCCTTGATAGTGGGAGCTGAAAGGGATCGTCCTTTTCTCAGGTATAAGAGAAAATCAGCTATTTGGGCTACAGAGGTACTGGTCGAGGATACAGAAACTGACTTGCACCAGTCTCGGAAGACTTCCCACTTCGATTGGTAGACTCTAATGGTAGACGCTCTCCTTGCTCTAGCAATCGCACTAGCTGCCTCCTTCGAAAAGCCTCTAGCTCTCGAGAGTCTTTCGATAGTCTGAAGGCAGTCAGACGAAGAGCGTGGAGGCTTTGGTGTACCTTCTTTACGTGTGGCTGACGTAGAAGGTCTACTCTTAGAGGAAGACTTCTGGGAACGTCTACTAACCATCGAAGTACCTCGGTGAACCATTCTCTCGCGGGCCAGAGGGGAGCAACTAACGTCAACCTTGTCCCTTCGTGAGAGGCGAACTTCTGCAGTACCTTGTTGACAATCTTGATTGGTGGGAATGCGTAAAGATCCAGATGTGACCAATCTAGGAGGAAGGCATCTATATGTATTGCTGCTGGGTCCGGGACTGGAGAGCAATAGATTGGAAGCCTCTTGGTCAGCGAGGTTGCAAAGAGATCTATGGTGGGTTGACCCCAAGTCGCCCAAAGTCTCTTGCACACATCCTTGTGGAGGGTCCATTCTGTTGGAATTACTTGACCTTTCCGACTGAGACAATCTGCTAGGACGTTCAAGTCGCCCTGGATGAACCTCGTTACTAGGGAGATGCCTCGATCTTTTGACCAGATGAGCAGGTCCCTTGCGATCTCGTACAACGTCAGTGAGTGGGTACCTCCCTGTTTGGAGATGTACGCCAAGGCCGTGGTGTTGTCCGAGTTTACTTCCACCACTTTGCCTCGAAGGAGATACTCGAAGCTTCTCAAGGCCAGATGAACCGCCAAAAGCTCCTTGCAGTTGATATGCATTCTCCTCTGACTCGAGTTCCACAGACCTGAGCATTCCCGACCGTCCAGTGTCGCGCCCCAGCCCAAGTCCGATGCTTCCGAGAAGAGAACGTGGTTGGGTATCTGAACTGCCAGGGGAAGACCCTCTCTTAGGCTGATATTGTCCTTCCACCAAGTCAGACAAGACTTTATCTTTTTGGAAATCGGGATCAAGACCGCCTCTAGCGTCTTGTCCTTTTTCCAGTGAAAAGCCAGATGGAATTGAAGAGGACGGAGGTGTAGTCTTCCTAATGATACAAATTGCTCCAGGGATGACAGCGTCCCTACCAGACTCATCCACAGCCTGACTGAGCAGTGTTCTTTCTTCAGAATCTTCTGGATGGAGAGCAGGGCTTGATCTATTCTGGGGGCCGACGGAAAAGCCCGAAAAACTTGACTGTGAATCTCCATCCCTAAATACAGAATAGTTTGGGATGGGACCAGCTGTGACTTTTCCAAATTGACTAGGAGTCCCAATTCCTTGGCCAGATCTAGAGTCCAATTGAGATCCTTCAGACAGCGATGACTGGAAGAGGCTCTGAGAAGCCAGTCGTCCAAGTACAGGGAGGCTCTGATCTCCGATAGCTCGAAACTGGTACCCCACATTCCTGTAAACAAACCTCAGAAACGGTTGGGAATCCGGGTGTATAGGAATGTGGAAGTATGCCTCCTGAAGGTCGAGAGAGACCATCCAGTCGCCTTCCATAAATGCTGTCAAGACAGCCTGGTAGACTTCATTGCGAAGTTTGTCTTGACAATGAACACATTGAGCGCACTTGCCTCTTACGTACTCCTGCAGTGAACATGGCTGCCAAATCATGGAGCCATCCCTGAGGGACTTGTCTCTGCAGAGAACGTGGCTGTCAGATCATTGGAGCCATCCCTGAAAGCCTTGTTTATGCATGACATAATTGTACAGCAAAACTTCAAAGGCTCGAAAACAGCTGTGAAGTTGACCTGTAAAATCTTGGAGTGTCTCCTGGCCAGGCGCCAGGGAGAGTCTACGAGATTTTAGAAGTCTATCTGGGCAGAGGCAGGAACTCCCAAGCCGAGAACTTCTCGTGTCATATCAGACTCTCGCTCTATAAGCCAGTTTAAAAGAAGGGAAAGCAAAGGCTGTATCCCCCAAACTCCTCCTGGTGATAAACCAGTCGCCTAGCAAACGTAAAGCTCTCTAGGAGAGCGAGAGAGCACTACAGTGAACCCTCGTTTATCGCGGTAGATAGGTTCCAGTCGCGGCCGCGATAGGTGAAAATCCGCGAAGTAGTGACACCATATTTACCTATTTATTCAACATGTATATTCAGACTTTTAAAACCTTCCCTTGTACGTAGTACTGTTAACAAACTACCCTTTAATGTACAGAACACTTAATGCATGTACTACAGTACCCTAAACTAAAACAGGCACAAATATTAAAGGTGATTTTATATCATGCATTTCCTAAACATGCTAAAAAGCACGATAAAAAATGGCAACCAATGTTTTGTTTACATTTATCTCTGATCATAATGTAGAAACAAACTGGAGGTAGAGCTTTGCTTATTACCCAGACATATTTCCCATACTTTTCCCTTAGAACTACATCACATCTTCCTACTTTAGATATATATATATATATATATATATATATATATATATATATATATATATATATATATGTGTGTGTGTGTGTGTGTATATATATATATATATATATATATTTATATGTATACACATACATACCTACATATATACATAAATACATGCATACATATATATATATATATATATATATATATATATATATATATATATATATATATATATATATACTGTATATATATGGGTTATGGAAAAAATCCGCGAAGTGGTGAATCCGCGATGGTCGAACCGCGAAGTAGCGAGGGTTCACTGTAGCTTATAAAACAACGGCTTCGAAGTAGCTAGGCCTAGTGTAAGCTCTGACGTTTAGGCGAACGAGGAGCAGCAGTTACAAAAAGATCCGGACAAAGATCCTTAAAAATCAGCATGATTTAATTAAAGTCCATAGAGGGCTAAGCAGCTTTAGGCTCCTCTCCGTCTGACAGAGTCCTCAAGGGAATATCAGTAGGAGGGGGAACAGCAACTTCCTCATCTAAAGGAACCTTGTCCAATAAAAGCTGAGTCTCAAGCAAGAGAGAGACCTACCGTGGTGGCAATGCTTTACAAGCAGAGTCCACACGCACTGGTGCATTAGTAGCGGACCAGGACGCAACGTCATGTAACTGCTTGACAGTCTGTGAACTGTCAACAACAACAGGTGAGAGAGACCAGGACGCAACGTCATGTAACTGCTTGACAGTCTGTGAACTGTCAACAACAACAGGTGCGTGAGGACGCACAGCTTCCACTCGAGACTGCTTTGACCGCCTAGATTGAGCAGTCAAAACAACTCTAGAATGCGGAGGTTGACGCACAGCGTCAAAACAAGTCAACTCCGATCGTTAGCGAACGTCCTGAACGTCAACAGGAGCATCAGCAAGTGGCCTAACGTCCAAATGTGGCTGAAAATCCACACGAGACCGCATCGAGTGTGGTTCTAAACAACCTGACTGACGTGACTTAGCTACGCCAACATCACCAGGACGCACAAAGGAACGTTAGGTTGGCTGAAAGCCAGGATCTCGATGAGATAAATGGCTAGGCTCAACGTACTAATCGGCAGAATAGTATTCCATAAGGGAGGCAAGCTTATTCTGCATGTCTTGCCGTACAACCCATTAGGATCAACGGAAATGGTTGCGGTAAGAGACGAGGGTAACGTCTGTGACCGCAAAACCTTGCCAACAAAAAGACTCTCGGAGTCTGTTACGCTTTTGTTAGTCGGCGAGCAGTTTTCCGATGACTGCATAGGGTCAGAGCTGTCCTAATGGCTACAACCAGGACGCTGGACCTGTCCTGAAAGGACTGACTCGCTTAAGGGCCTCGAAACCTTGTTTCAGGTTTCTTATGCGAAAAGCCTTCGGATGACGAGGAGAAAATTGTCTCTCTCGCCTTATGGTAGGGGAGATCTTGGTAAGATACACACGATACCATAGAGGGAATGTCTGTTCGCTGATCAAGGCCTCTCGAACCCATAAGTCGTACGACATTACTTCTCCCCTGGGCTTGGGAGCTTGCAAGAGGTCCCGGACTAGGTGAACGACAGGCACGAACAGACGAACCCTCGGTTACGCAACACTGTAACACTTTGCGCAATATCACTTTATCACTACGATTTTCTGTTTTGCACTTATTTCACTGAAATCGAAACTTTTACTGATTTCTACCTGAAGCACACAATTCTACCCTCATCAAAAGGTAGTAAATGCGAAATCAGTCGTATAATGCAAGCACATTAATACCAGCAAAACACAGTAAACATCTTTTAAGATAAAAAATTCAGTGGCTGGGGAAGAGACTAAACACTAGTTCATTCAAAACTACGTTTTCAATCTCTCACCGTACATTGCCTGGGGACGAGAATAAAACTAAAAACGTTTTATCCTTTCTCCCCGTACAGAGACTAGGGACGAGTGTAACTCGAGAACAACGTTACCCGCTTGAACGGAACGTTTTCTCTCCTCTCTCTCCCTCCGTCTCTATCTCTCTCTCTCTCTCTCTCTCTTGATTTCGCACCTAAGAGAAGAGCCCAATTACGTTTCGTCAAAAAAACATGTTATTTGACCAAAGGAAAAAACTGAAAGGTTTTTCAATTAAAAAGTTCCTTTAAAATAGAATTTAAAACATTTAAGCTTTGAAAGAAGAATGAACAAAACGTCAGAATCGATTTACTCTTTCTGCAAAGTGAAACCGTGATACTCTCTCTCTCTATCGTAACGATAGAGCGCAAACTGCGTAGCATAAATAAACTAAACGTTAGTTCATCTTTGAAAACAGTACGAAGACTATTCAAAGAAAATCTTTCATAAAATATTTATTAAAAATATTCATTTAAAAAGTTTTAAATCATTAGCTCTTTAAAAGCTATTACGATTGAAAAGGGTTCAACGTTGTTTAACTTCGGTTTCCAAGTTAGGACCGCCTACTCTCAGGAAAGGTCGCATATAAACAAATCATTAAAATTTATTTTTATGTTTATTATAAATGGAAAGTTAATCGAAGAGGCCTAATAAAGGCGGTGAGATATAAAATATATAGAGGAAAATCTATAATTAATTTATAACGTGATAAGATAATTACTAAAAGCCTAAACACACTTCCATCTAAGGGAAGGGTCGGCCATTTAAAAGTCAAAGAAAGTCCATACTCTCTTTGTCATCAAAAATTAAATCTATCCAAAAACGAGTTCAAGATTTAAGATGAAGATAAAACACCTGCACTGCGAAAGCTCAAACCAAAATGAAGTACTTCACCAATTATGTTGAGAAAACTCCAGGTTCTACAGCGAGTAAAAGTACGTCTTGTCGACACGTCGACAGAGAAGAAATTGAGTCTTTGTTTACATCGAGAGTGGTATCTGGCCGACAGTTGGCGCTAGTGGGCACACCCGCAACCTGTATAGCGATCGCTGGCGAGTTTTTACTGTTTTTTGTCTGTATTATATATTCACCGGCTAAGTTAAATATTTAAAAATACAAATTACTTAAAATTTGTGATTTTAGCAGTATTTTGGTGATGTACATCTAATTTTCGGGGTCTGGCATTCGCTTATTTGTTTGTTTGATCTGTGATCACGTGTTTACAACTTAAAAGGTAGGATTAGAAATTTTTCATCCTCTTTTAAACCTAACGAAAGCATAAGGGCGAGAGGTAAACATCTAGCCATTGATGACGTCACAGCCTTATGACATAAGCTAAAAGTAATTGTTCGTATGATATCGGACTTGCCTTTTTACAAAGAATGATAAGTGAATACTTTCTTGCGAAGTATTAGGTTATAATTTAAAGGATTTTGTTAATTTAAGAAAATTTTTGTTGTTTTAATAGTTTTTTTTTTTGGATAATATTTTATCTGTTTTCAAAGAGTAACTAGCGTTCAGTTTATTTATGTGACGCAGTTTTCAGTCTATCGTTACGATATTACGATTTCTCTTTGTATTGATTTTTATGAATAGTACATTCTTCTTACAAACTCTAGTTTTTAAGTTGTATTAAATGAAAGGAACATATCATTTTTAAATATTTAACTTAGCTGGTGAATATATAATAGCTGCTATTCAGCGGCTCGACAGAAAACACACTCAAAAACTCGCGAGCGATCGCTATGAAGGTTGCGGGTGTGCCCACCAGCGCCACTATCGGCCAGATACCACTCTTGCATGTAAACAAACCCTTCAATTCTTCTCTGTCGACGTTGACGACAAGACGTATCAATACTCGCTGTAGAACCTGGAGTTTTCTCAACATATTTGGTGAAGTACTTCATTTTGGTTTGAGCTTTCGCAATGCAGGGGTTTTATCTTCAACTTAAATCTTGAACTCGTTTTTGGATAGATTTAATTTTTGATGACAAGAGAGAGAGTATGGACTTTCTTTGACTTTTAAATGGCCGACCCTTCCCTTAGACGGAAGTGTGTTTTAGGCTTTTAGCAATTATCTTATCACGTTATAAATTAATTATAGATTTTCCTCTATATATTTTATATCTCAACCGCCTTTATTAGGCCTCTTCGATTAGCTTTCCATTTATAATAAACATCAAAATAAATTTTAATGATTTGTTTATATGCGACCTTTCCTGAGAGTAGGCGTTCCTAACTTGGAAACCGAAGTTAAACAACGTTGAGCCCTTTTCAATCGTAAATAACTTTTACAGAGCTAATGATTTAAATCTTATTAAATGAAATTTTTTTTTTAGTAAATATTTTATGAAAGTTTTTTTCTTTGAATAGTCTTCGTACTGTTTCAAAGATGAACTAACGTTTAGTTGTTCCGTAACCGAAATACAAACCACGCTATTTACAAAGGGTTATTACTTTTAGCGTAGCTGAAATGGCGAGCCATTAGAATTTAACGAGGGTGTATTACCCCCGCGCTAGTTAGCGGGGGGGTTAGGGGAGAGGTAGCGAGCTACCCCTCCTCCCCCTCACACACAGGTGAATACTCACTTTAACCTTTGGCTCGGACTGTGACAGACGTCTCTGTCTTGGTCCTCTCTTGGCAGCCATTGTCTGTTTTGTCTTTACTTAATCGCTTACTTTTCTTTTACTCAATATATATGTAAACATGTTTTCATGTTTGTATATATATTTGAGTATAGAAATAAGTAAGTTTCCTTTTCAGATGCGTGTGTGTAGTGTACGATATCTACGTGGAGGCCTCGGCAGTTAGGCCACCACGGCGTATTTTATGGGTGGCGATCGAGTTTGACTTATGTCTTTCTCTCTCTCTCTCTCTTGAGGTCGTTCACCCTTTTACTACGTGTTACTACGCCCTTGTAGCCTAGCTTCCTTTCCGTGTGGGGGGTTGCTACGCCGTACGTTTGTATCAATTAGTTATGAATCTAATTGTAGTTGTTTTTTGTTTTTCAGCTTGTAGAACGATTCCTTTCGGGGTTTTCGTTCTTTAGTGTTCATTCATTTTTAAATTACATAATTACATAGTTACATAATTATAATTGTTATAATTCTGTTTTGGTTACAGCTCTCCTTCCGCGAGTGTAAGTGGTTGTGAGGGCACGTGCCTGTTGTGTAATTCTTGTTCCTTTCCCTCGGGATTCCTCTTCGGAGCCTTCCCGGGGGAATGAATGTGTACTAATATTATTTGTTTTATTTTTTTACAGTTACCAATCTAGTTCGTTTCTGTAATATAGCAACGGTGTGAGCTGTCTGGTTGAGTCCTGGGGATTCGGCTGTTGCTGCCTCCCCCCTTGTATTTTCGTCAGGGGCGTGTCTCCTTCTATTGGTAGTACTCCCGTGTCGACGGACAGCTCTCCAGTTCATTTTAGAACAGTCAGGAGGCTTGCCTCCTTGGGCGGATAACTTTCCTTCCGAGGGAAGTTTTTCCTGTCCAGGCTTGAGTTTTTCCCCTTTTGGGGGTTCTTCTCTTGCCTTTTTTTCGTGCGACTATGCTCTTGGTGCTGAGCGGTCGCACCTGCAGTTTCGCTCAAGGGGCTGGGCAACTGCAGGAGCTCCTCTTCGGAGGATTGCTCCTTTTAGGTCACTGGCTGACCAGTCTCTTCCACAAAGTGTTTCTCTTTCGTTCGCGAGAGAGTACACTCATAGAGACTCCTCTTCGGAGGTTTCTTCTGTTGCTGTTGCTGTTGGCCTCCCTCGCCGTAAGGCCCACCGTCCGCCTCGTCGTAAGGGCCTCTCATCTCCCTATAAGGGTGATTGAGGCGCCCTTTTGGATCTCCGTTTGCAGCCTACAACTCCTTTTTCTCGATCTTCCGCCTTGGTGCAGATGGACAGCAGTCTGATCTCGTCTTCCGACGGGCAACGGTCTTCCCGACGGACAACGGTCTGCCCGACGGACAACGGTCTGCCCGACGGACAGCGGTCTTCCGACGGACATCAGTCTCCCGGCGGACAACGATCCCTTCGGGGCAAAGGGTTGCCCCCACGGGGGTTCTTCCCTTGCGTGTCAGGGTTTCCCTGCGCGCCCTTCTGCTCATCAGCGCTCTCCTGTTCGTCAGCGCTTTCAAGATGATCTTCCCTGCGGTTCCTGTTGGTTCCTGTTACGCGCCCACGTTCGCCCTCGCGATCTAGAACTTCGGTTCAGGTCGGGGTCAAGGCCTCTTCTTCTTTGCGCGGGCTTCCACTTGTAGCCTTCTGCTCGTCAGCGATCATCAGCTCGCCAGCGATCATCAGCTCGCCAGCGATCATCAGCTCGTCAGCGATCATCAGCCCGCCAGCGATCTCCGGATCGCCCACGTGTGTTACAGCCGGCACGCCAACGTTCTCCAACACTTCTGAAGGAACATGGTTCGCCAGCTACTATCTCACCTGCGCATGCTGATCGCCATCGCGCGACCCTCAACCCTCAACTGCGGATGCTGATCGCCATCGCACAACCCTCAACTGCGGATGCTGATCGCCATCGCGCGACCCTCAACTGCGGATGCTGATCACCATCGCGCGACCCTCAACTGCCGATGCTGATCGCCATCGCGCGACCCTCAACGGCGGATGCTGATCGCCATCGCGCGACCCTCACCTGCGGATGCTGATCGCCATCGCGTGACCCTCAACTGCGGATGCTGATTGCCATCGCGCGACCACACACCTGCGGATGCTGATCACCATCGCTCAACCCTGCGGATGCTGATCACCATCGCGCGACCCTCAACTGCGTATGCTGTTCGCCATCACGCGATCGCCCACCTGCAGATGCTGTTCGCCATCGCGCGACCGCTAACCTGCGCATGCTGATCGCCATCGCGCGACCCTGGCATGCCGACCACCATCACGCGACCCTGCGCATACTGATCACCATCGCGCGACCCTTCGCATACTGCTCGCCATCGCACGATCGCTCACCTGCGCATACTGCTCGACCATCGCGTCGGCATATCACAACGCGCCATCGCCAACCTGCGCGTTAGCGCTCACCAGCTCACCACCGATCGCTTGTTGATCCATATCGCCAGCAGTCCTCCTCTCCCACGCGGCAGCGCGTTTCCTCACCATCGCGCTTCCTCACCATCGCGCTAACGCTTGCGTTCGCCGCCTCGGACTCGCTCTCATCCACCTGCCCACCCTCATGACCGCTCGCCCGTGCAACCGCGCGACCGCTCGCCCGTGCAACCGCGCGACCACTCGCCCGCGCGCCCACACGCCCACGTGCCTGCACGTCTACGCTCATGCTCTCCCATGTTCGCCCACGCGCGAACCAACGGTTTTTTTTTTTTTTTTTTCCATCGCGCAGACGGATGGTGTTCCGTCACGCGAACCTGCAGTGTTTCTTCGCACAAATGTCGGCTTATTTCTTGCAGTATCCATTGCTCGTCTATGGGTTATCGCCCGCCGACCACCATGAATTCCCGTCGCGCGAGCTCCAGGGCAATTGCAACCACGATTCCCAATGGGGTTTTCGCAGCATGACCAGCCTGGCGAGTTCTTCTGGAGCGTATTTCCAGAACACTGTCTCACCCCGTAAACACAGAGCATGGCACTGGCAAGAATAGGAGAAACTTAAGGGAGATCTGAGCAACACTCTATTCCTGAACCTGGGTTAGCCCTTCCCCGTCATTCCCTGGAAGGATTTTTGGCGCGGGGGCTTTCCGTTCGAGATTTCTCCATCGGACAAGGGGTGACTGCTTACCTCTTCCTCTGGGAGCTTACCAAGTTCATTCCCTCCTCGGTTACGGCCCGAGGTTTGGTTCAAGGAAGCTACAGGAAGATCAAGGGTACTTTCCTCCTCTCGAGCTCAGGCACCTTGGCCTTTCGTCATTAAGTATCTAACTTGCGGACAAGCTCGATGTTGTACCATCTGGATGCGCTGACTGAGGGCTTCCTTCGGGTGTCTCATCTGTGGAGGTCGACGACCTCAGACACCCTTCCATCCTTGAGAAGAGTTTGTTGTGCCCAAGGACAGAGACTTAGACAGCTGCTGTGCGGAGTAAATCGACTTCCGGTTTCACTCCTCCAAGGCGCTTTCTTCCAGACTCTGCAGGGCTCCAGCGCCTTTTCTTTCAACCACGTCGGCCTAAGTTATCGGCTACGACAACTGGGACAAGGTGTCCAATTGCAGTTTTCTCCTGTCAGGAACAGATGGCACGGGAGACTCCCCCGGGGGGGCATAGTCCTAAAAGGAGTTCACAAACTCTAGGATTGCAGGTTTTTCGCTGGGAGGATGCTTAAGGTTACTCATCTGAATGACAGCTTCCCGATGCCCATTCCCGCATATTCTCTGCGAGTAGCCAAGGATATCGCGCCTGCCGTCTCTGTCAGCGAATTCAGTGTCTCTGAACCTCTTGCCATAGCGTCAGCAGAGTTGCCCGGTTGGGCAGAATGATCCATACCTAAGGCGAAGGTCTTCCTTAGGATCATCGACGGCTTCACCCCCGGCTCCCTCAGTCGATCCTTTCTTGTAAGGAAGGATCTGAGAGGGGATGTCCATAGTCGACCTCTCAGCCCCGATCAAGTTTGTCGAACAAACTTCGGCCAGCAGAATCGATCAGACTGGTAATGAGGCGACAGGACTCCTTAAACCCTGGATCGGAAGGACGGATACTTTCAGTTTCCATTCCATCCATCTTCCAGGGTGCTCGTCGAATTCAGCCTAGACTGCAAGTATTCCTGCTTATGATGCAGTGTGGCTATCCCGCCGTGGCATAGCAGGTTTGTTTCCCCAGAGAACTCTCCCTGCCTTCCTCTTGGCCGCTCAGGTGCAGGCTTCCGCCTCCTCTGCTGTTTGGAGGACTGGTCAACTCCGGTTGGCTCGGGTTTCGACCTTCTTCAGCGCCGGGACAAGCTTCCGGATGCTTACCATGAGTGTGGGCTCATGGTATTTTGCTTGGAGCCTTCTCTTCCTCTGCCTCAACATCTGGAGTATCTGGCCATGATATTGAGTCAACCGCCTTACCACATTGGAAACCCCGCTTCTCGTCCATCCAGCGAGGTTAAGCAACGTCGGTACTTGGATGGGTGACCACCTGGGGACGCCAGATTCTGTTACCACATCCTCCGAGCCTTCCTTTCGGTTGACTGTGGCAAGACTGAGGAGAGTCGCAGTACCTGTTCTCAGTCAAGCAGAGCTTTCAGCCCTACCTTGGAACGTTTCCTAGTTCTTCTTTCCTCATTGACCCGTCTATAGTCCGAACGGTCGCCTCAGGATAAGTTCCATGTGGGGCGATCCAAGTTCCGGTGGCTTCAGGCAATGTTTAACCGGACTCCCTGGCCCTATGGGACCAGCTGAACTATTAGACCTGCAATGGGTGTTGACCTATGGAGCCTCTTGATGGTAGTGGATATTCTCGTCCTTTCCCCACATTCTTGATGCGGTTCTCGGACTCGTCAAAGGAAAGGGGGGGGGGGGCATGTTCCGGTCCAGGCCTATGGTCAAGACCTGAAGGATACCTCTCCATCATTCAGGCAGGCTTAGGGGCCTTAGTCTGGCCCCTCTTCAGATCCTACAGCTCCTGCCGAGTCTCCCCGTTGCGCGTCGACTTCATTCTAACCAGCAGGGGATGCATTTTCACACCTTCACATCTTGCAGTAGAGATACTGGGATGATTGAGATTCTCTCAATACCACCATCGGCTCTCTCATTCCAGGCAGAGGAATGTTTCTCTCAGACTATCCGAGCAGAGCCTCATAGAGAGAGTGTACCTAGGGGTCTTTGACCTTGGGTAACCAGCAAGTGCTGGTCTGGGGGACCTGATCGCGACAGCTTGGAACCTCAAGCTTCCGTTAGTCTTCCCCCCAGTCTCAGACCCCGAGACACTGGCAAGATGCATTCCGGTGATGGTGGGACAACTTCGACGCCTGCGTCTTCCCTCCTTTTTGTCTGCGGACAATGGGCCTCAACAAGACCAGGTTGTCTGTCAACCTTTCAATGGGAGAGCCCCACTGGGACTACGCGCAGAACGGTTTCTGGACCCTCTGCTTCCCCTGACGGAACTCCCGGGAGAGCTTCTCCCACGGCGCAGACTACTCAAGCAACCACACTGCGACATCTCTCCCGAACCGGGGCGTCGCTTCGGCTTCATGCCTGGAGACACTACGCTTCCTCCTCTAGAAGAGACAACCCGCTACAGTCGCGGTACGGAGGTCGCGTCATCTGCGATAGTCATCCACAGGGGTCTCCCAGGCAAAGTGAAGAGTCTAATACAGCAATAACGGTCTTATTGCCTTTCGGCGGGAGGAAACTCCTTTCCGCTCTCGGCAATGAAGCCTGTCGCTCAGCCTTTCCCTGACCTTCAGGCTTAAAGGAATAACTTTTTCCTGCCTGCTGGATCTATCCTCGCTCATGCGAAGCTACGATCGTCCCTGCCCTAGTCGGAGGAAGACCTCCAACTTGGAGCATGGCTCGGACTTTTTAGTCCTTTAAGAGATCTTCTCAAGACCCTTTTACGACAGGCCTCGGATTGTATTCCGCCTTGGGTCTTCTGCTCACTCTGGCCACGACCAGTGTGTAAGCAATCTTCTTGGTCTCTTACTACTCCCCCCTTTCTAAGGAAGAGGGGAAGGCAACATTCAGGCTCGCTCCTGAGTTGTTGGCTAGACTCAGAATCTGAGGGTCCCGGCCCTTCGGTCCGATTCATTCAAGATTTCGAGTCTCCATTCTGTGTCTCATGTCCCAAGACCTTCTCTTTCTTGCCAGTAAGGAATTGAGAGGTTAGCGCTGGGAACAGCTGCAGTTTGTCCTCAGTTGCAGCCGATTTGGGAACACAAGGAGGACATGGGGGGAGAGTCACCAGTATACCTCTTCAGCCCGGACTCAAGGACATTCATCTCGTCCTGTCTTCAGACCCTCCCCCGTCACGTCGCCCTACAGCACGATGTTGGATACATCGCAACGTCCCTCGCCTTCGAGTAATACTACTCTGTGACGCAGGTGCTACAAGCTGGAGTCTGGAAGCGTCTGATGACCTTCGCAGCCCGCTTCCTGCAGGGCGTGACCCACAGGAGTCTCGATACGTTTTCTATCGCTCTGTGGTGGCTACACAACAGCTGGTCTAACCTCAGGCTCCCTTTTGGACAGGTAGCAGAAGGTTGAGGGCGTTGTTATCAGGTTTTGGTCTGCATGAACGAAAGAAGTATGTGTGGCCCTTACTTCTTTCTTCATCATCCCCTCTACAGGGAAGCAGCATCCTGGTCTCTGCATAGCTGACCTCGAACCTCTGCAGGTAAACCATGCTTCCTTGTGTTCCGAGTATTGAGTCAATATTGTCGCGTCCCCCATACCCTGACGAGGTGGTATTGGGAACGTCCTAACCCAGAGTTCCTTCTGGAACCCCAGGTCAACTGCCTAGGACGAGTCACACTTCTTCCTTCACACACAAGCTTACGTAGGCCACATGGTTCCTTGCAGAGCAAGGAACTTGTGAGGTGCAGGGACTCCTTTTCTCGAGTGCGACTCACTCGGATTCTGAGTCCCCGGGTAAAGCCAAAGCCAGTATGGATGGGGACTTCTGGAGAGGGAGGTCTCAACCTTCCGGACTCACCAGTGGTAGCTTATACACCCCCCCCTGGAACCCCCCCAAGCGGCGGCGCGAGCCCTAAACCACGCACCCTTGGGCGGAGTTACCAGAGACGAGCGGGTTGACTCGGCAATGGAAGTTACATTTCTGAAGTTGACTTCGGCACAGAACGTTCTCCTCTTTTTCCCTCCCGCTGCTCCCAACATTTGCTGATTTTCATTATCCTGCATTCAGCAACCAGAGTAATATCTCAGCCCACGGCTTAATTATGTCTAGGCAAATTCTTACCTCCGCGGAGGTGCATCGGCTTAGCGAAGACTCCAGCGGAGAGGAGAACGTAATCAGTAACGAAAAACGCACACAATCGACTGCAGATAGTGATATGCCTTCTAATTCTGATATCGTAAATATGTTACTACAACAGAATCAAACTCTTATGCAAATCATCCAGAAAAGGTAAGGTTTTAAATTCTGTTTACAACGAAAACGTCATATGGAAAGCAGCTGATTTAGACTAATGACGTCACAAATGCAAATGGCGGCCCCCATACGTAAGCTTGTTATGATTTGAAAGCTTAGAGCAGGCACTTCCGAACATAGCGTAAGTAGCTTAAGCAAAGCATGTGCATGATTACTACACGATTAATCGGTATAAACAAACTAAATACTCCAATTTTTATATATTACAAAATTATAATTAAGCACACAAAACAAATTGCTTGCCTGACACATTAAAAGCACGCGCTTAATAGGCAGTAGGCTAGACCACAGGTAAGTTCGAGCTTACATTTCTCGCTTTAAACCTATCGACACTAGCCTAGGCCCTGGGGGGCTATCTGATAAGGGTTACATATGAGGCAGGTCTAGTTTATTAATAATAACAGATTTAAACTTATCATTCACTTAAATATGGCACTGAATTAACCTAAGAGGGCTATTTGAGTCGTGAACCCCATTGCCTGACTTCAGCCTTCTAGGTCCGCTGCTGTCCATATTTACTATACCAGTTGAACAAAATTTCAATTATTCTATGGTAAATAAATCACTGATATTAAACATTCATCTCGGCAGAAGTGGTTCACCTGCTAAGAAGAATGAGGCTCCCCCTCCTACTAAGCGCTCAAGACGATCACCTGAATTACCTGAAAGTGCAAATTTAGACCTCTTTTCCTTTTATAATAATGGAGACGAAAGTGATTACGAAGATTTCAACCTTCTTACATTCAATAAACCCATTCCTTCATATATTTCCACCAATTTCAAAGCTGAACCATCTTTTCATAGAGAAGGGAAAATTCAATTGAATAATTCACTAGTAGCATTAACTTTCAGTGAAGGCCATAGTGATAACCGGGATAAATTCTTTGTTAGTAGTCAAAATAAGGAGTTCTCAGACTTTTTTAAATTAATTAATACTCCAAAGTTGAATTTCTGGCCTGAAGGTAAGGTATTTGATGACAGTTATAAGAGAAAATTTTTTTATGACATTGAAAATATTAAAATGAGTATTTCTGCCTTTCAAGGGCATGCAGCACTGGCACACATTGTATACCCCTCCAAAGTAAATGACATTGATTTTTTGTCCAAAATTATTATTGGTCCCCTAAGGAGGAGCATAGACCTCATACAAAATTTGATAAGAAATTTCAGAAGCAGAGCACTTCCTAGATACCTCAAGGAAGAAGTAAGAGATCTTATAATCAAAGCAGACATTAAAGAAGTTTGGAATTTAACTGAAGACCAAAAATCAGCCATTGCTGCCTGCTTTCACAAAGGTCCCCTCCTCAGAGGAGGGGCAGCAAACTTCAGGGGTAGGAAATTCAACTTCGGGGGCAGATTTCAGGGAAGAAGGTTCAGTTTCCTCAAAGGTAACCCCAACTTTAGATTCAAGTCTCAGCCACTTAGAAGAGGTAATAGGCGAGGTGGGTACAGGGGGGGGGAGGTCACAAAATGGACAAGCTAATAGTTCAGGAGCCAGAGAAAAGAAAGACCCTAGAAATTGAGCCATGCTCCGCACCAGTTCAAAGAGAAATTTTTTCAGCACCAGTATTCTATGCACCAGTTGATAATGATGTTTACTCTGCACCAGTTAATAATGAGCTTTGCTCAGCACCAGTTAATGAGCTTTGCTCAGCACCAGTTAATTACGAGCTTTGCTCAGCACCAGTGGTTAATGAGCTTTGCTCAGCACCAGATAATAACGAGCTTTGCTCCGCACCAGACCATCATGATATTGGGCCAAATGCTATAAATCAAGATAGAAGTAAAGAGACCTCGCCTTTGGCCTCAAAACCAATGAATAACTCCTCCCAGAGCCCCCCAGAGAATAGGATAGGTAAGTCATTATTGATGAATATTGATAGTTGGAGAAAGCTTCCTAATGCCTCTTTTGCTTGTAAAATTATCAATGAAGGGGTGAGAATTCCGTTTAATAATAAACTTAAAGCCCAGAGGTCATTAAAAAGAACAGGTAAAGATAGATTTTATTCAATTAACAAGCGTAAAATATTGGAAAGTGAATGTGACAGACTGCTAAAACTAGGTGTCATAGAGCAGATCCCCAGAACTTCCTTTTACTACTCCAACCACATATTTTATAAATTCAAACCAGATGGAACAGTACGACTAATCTTTGACATGAAAGTGCTCAACACCATGATTAAAAAACCTTCTTTTACCATGCTCAAGGCCAATACTATATTTCCCTATCTACATCTAAACTCTTGGGCCTGCAAACTAGATTTAAAAGATGCTTATTGGCACATTCCATTACATGCAAGTAGCCAGAAATTTCTAACCTTCAAACTAGGTAAAAGGAAGTTCAAATGGACTGTGATACCCTTTGGACTAAAAACAGCACCTTATATTTTTTCAAAAATAATGTACACAGTGATCAAGTATATTAGAACCTCATATAACATCTTAATATTCAACTATCTTGATGACATTCTCATATTAGCAAAAGATTATGTAAAATGTAAAAATCACATTCAGCTAGTCATTAAGATCTTGTCAGACTTAGGATGGAATATCTCACTTAAAAAATCTGCAATTGAACCGACTCAAAGAATTGAATTTTTAGGAGTGCATTACAATATGATTAAGAAAACTATGAATCCCAGTGGGAAAAACATAGAGAAGTGTGTCGAATTGGCCAAAGCTTTCTCCAACTCTGTTAAATCCGACCTGCATTCCTATCAAATGTTAATCGGAGCTTTAAATTTTAGTGCATCCTATACAAGCTTGGGAAGATTCCATCTTAAATATCTCCACAGGTACCACAGTTATTTTAATTCAGGGTACAAAATCATTCCCCACACCTTCAAAAAATACCTAAAGCCATGGGAACAGAGACAAATGTACAGAGAGATTAACATTCCAAAACCACAGATAGATGCAGAACTTTTCACTGACGCTTCCAACCAGGGTTGGGGAGGTGCATTAGTAATAGCGGGTAATATGCTCTCAATAAATGGAACTTGGACAAATGAAGAATCCTCCCTTCACATCAATGTAAGAGAGTTATTAGCTTGCTTCTATTCTTTGGAACACTTCATCACAAGGTTATACAACAAGGTAGTCTTAATACATGTTGATTCAAAGGTTACTAATTGTTGGATAAAGAAACAGGGTAGTATCAGAAACAAGTTAGCCCATGAACTAGTCAGGAAAATACTTAGTACCATGAAGGATCACAACATACAGATAAATTCCAGATGGATCAGGGGAGTAAGTAACACCATCGCAGACTCACTTTCCAGGGATCTGGGTTCCATTCACACAGAAACTTCCCTCAGTGACAGTCTATTCTCCTTAATCTGCTCTGACTTCAATTTTACCCCAGAAATAGATCTGTTCTCAAATGGTTTCAATACTAAGTGCAAAAAGTTCTGTTCATCTCTTCCAAATCAAAAAGCCATCAGCAATAATGCACTTACGATTAGCTGGAAGGGATCAACACCCCTCTATGCCTTTCCACCAGGATTCTTACTACACAAAGTAGCTTTTAAAATCAATAAAGAATGCAATAATAATATGCTTTTCTGCACCATATCGCAGGGGACGGAACCATGGATTCCATTAGTGAAGTCAGTCGCGAAGCAGCACAAACGATACATTGTGAAGATCGAAGACTACCAGATAGTTCTCAAGGATTGTATCTCACCCTCAGCAAAGCTCCAATCAACTTTGATCGCCTTCAAAATTTAAAGGATCAGCTCCCTAACGTCTTTCCTCCTGAGGTTTGCTCCAAAATTGCTGTCAGCTTGAGGGACAGCTCCTTGCACAAGTATGAAAACTTATACAACATTTTTAAAAGTTTCATTCACAAGGAGTATGGAAGAGACAACAAATTTCCCCTGTTAGCAATTATTTTATTTTTCAATCACCTTATAGACAAGGGTCTGTCTTACAACACCCTGAAGAGCTACAGAGCAGCTTTAGGTCCTATCTTGTCAGGCTATTTCCCAGGTTACTGTCTTGCAGAGGACAAATATGTCAAAGCAATGATATCGGGAGTTAATAGAAGGAAACCTAGAAATTCTCACCAGTTCCCTGGCTGGGATCTAGACAAAGTAATTTCATTTCTCAACACCACGAAAGATAACTCTACCTTACTACTGACACAGAAAACCTTGTTCCTAGTAGCCTTAGCTTGCCCTTTAAGAGCTAATCAATTTAACAATCTCAGCATTTCCAGGAGCACCTTCACCCCAGAACACATTGTCTTACGGAACCACCCTTCCTTCATGGCCAAAAACCAAAAGAACAACTACACGCCAATAGAGATCAGCTTTAGGAAGCTTCCTAACAGACCAAAAATATGTCCAGTCAGACAATTGAACTTCTATTTGGAATACACCAACAAAGTCTGTATGGAAAGAAACATAGACAGGAAAGACCACATATGGCTAGATGAACACTTCAAGATAATGTCTCTACAAAAAATGAGACAACTTTTCAGGGAGTGCATTTTCAGAGCCGACCCAAATGCAACTAAACAGTCAACGAATTTTCACTCTATAAGGGGGCAAGCTTCATCAAGACTGCTATATAATGGAGTATCGATACAAGAAATCATGTCCAGAATGAATTGGAGAAGCGACTCTGTCTTCAGCTCTTACTATGCTCTCCTCGGCTTACAGGGAGCTTTCGATGCTGTGGTCGCTGGACTTCATCTTCAAGCCCCCTGAAGCATCTGCCTAGCTACCACTGGTGAGTCCGGAAGGTTGAGACCTCCCTCTCCAGAACTGTAAGTTTACTTGTGAACGAAGGTTCTGGAGTGGGAGGTGAGACCTTCCGGACTCAAAGTCTGGGTCACCCTCCAACCCTTCCCCCGTGAGCCGAGGAGACCATGTACAGTACTTAGGAGGGAATATTCTAACAACTTCATAATTCAACAGAGTAGGCTATATACAAGAACACACACATACAATCACTATTATTCCACAGAAAACAAACTAACTGGAATCTTTCAATATTCATATCAACCAAGAGAGCACAAGAAGATTGAATTTACTAGTAAAAAGACCTTTATGTCCAACAATTTGCACCTTCACAGTAATTCCTTCATAACTTGCACTACCAAGGTAAGCTCAACCACTTCTGTGTTATTTTTTGTTCTATTACAACTTCAAAAATGTGACTTCCATTGCCGAGTCAACCCGCTCGTCTCTGGTAACTCCGCCCAAGGGGGCGTGGTTTAGGGCTCGCGCCGCCGCTTGGGGGGGTTCCAGGGGGGGGTGTATAAGCTACCACTGGTGAGTCCGGAAGGTCTCACCTCCCACTCCAGAACCTTCGTTCACAAGTAAACTTACAGTTTCCACCCTTCCTAAGGGATAAGTCACCCTTTGTAAATAGCGTGGTTTGTATTTCGGTTACGGAACAAATGACAAATTCGAAGATAATTTGTATTTTTCCTAACCATACAAACCTTAGCTATTTACACATATTTGCCTGCCAGCCCTGTCCCCCAAGACAAGTCCTACCTCTAAGTGAAAGTGAGTATTCACCTGTGTGTGAGGGGGAGGAGGGGTAGCTAGCTACCTCTCCCCTACCCCCCTGCTAACTAGCGCGGGGGTAATACACCCTCGTTAAATTCTAATGGCTCGCCATTTCAGCTACGCTAAAAGTAATAACCCTTTGTAAAAAGCTAAGGTTTGTATGGTTAGGAAAAATACAAATTATATTCGAATTTGTCGTTTTATTTATGCTACGCAGTTTGCGCTCTATCGTTACGATAGAGAGAGAGTGTATCACGGTTTCACTTTGCAGAAAGAGTAAATCGATTCTGACGTTTTGTTCATTTTTCTTTCAAAGCTTAAATGTTTTAAATACTATTTTAAAGGAACTTTTTAATTGAAAAACATTTCAGTTTTTTCCTTTGGTCAAATAACCTGTTTATTGACGAAAGGTAAGTGGGCTCTTCTCTTCGGGCGAAATCAAGAGAGAGAGAGAGAGAGATAGAGACGGAGAGAGAGAGAGGAGAGAGAACGTTCCGATCTTTATTCTCGTCCCAAGCGAGTAACGTTGTTCTCGAGTCAGCTTTTTACTCTCGTCCCTAGTCTCTGTACGGGGAGAAAGGATAAAACGTTTTTACTTTTTATTCTCGTCCCAAGGCACTGTACGGTGAGAGATTGAAAACGTAGTTTTGAATGAACTAGTGTTTAGTCTCCTTCCCAGCCACTGATTTTTTTATCTTGAAATATGTTTACTGTTTTTTTGCTTGTTTTAATGTGCTTACATTATACGACTGATTTCGCAATTATAACCTTTTGATGAGGGTAGAATTGCGTGCTTCAGGTTGAAATCAGTTTTATTCATACCTAATGTGAATTGTTAAAAAAATTCGATTTCTGTGAAATAAGTGCAAAACAGAAAATCGTAGTGATAAAGTGATATTGCGCAAAGTGTTATCAGTGTTGCGACCGAGGGTTCGTCTGTTCGTGCCTGTCGTTCGCCTAGTCCGGGACCTCTTGCAAGCTCCCAAGCCCAGGGGAGAAGTAATGTCGTACGACTTATGGGTTCGAGAGGCCTTGATCAGCGAACAGACGTTCCCTCTATGGTATCAGGCGTATCTCACCAAGATCACCCCTACCATTAGACGAGAGAGACGATTTTCTCCTCGTCATCCGAAGGCTTTTCGCATAAGAAACCGTGGAACAAGGTTTCGAGGCCCTTTAAGCGAAAGTCAGTCCTTTCAGGACAGGTCCAGCGTCCTGGTTTTAACTATTAGGACAGCTCTGACACTATGCAGTCATCGGAAGACTGCTCGCCGCCTAAACAAAAACGTAACACAGGCTCCGAGAGTCTTTTTGTAGGCAAGGTTTTGCAGTCACAGACGTTACCCTCGTCTCTTACTGCAACCATTCCCGTTGTTCCTAAATGAGTTGTACGGCAAGACATGCAGAATAAGCTTGCCTCTCTTATGGAAGACTATTCTGCCGATAAGGTTCACGTTGATCCTAGCCGTTTATCTCATCAAGATCCTGGCCTTCAGCCGCCCAAACGAACCTTTGTGCGTCCTGTTGACGTTGGCGTAGCTAAGTCACGTCAGTCACGATATGTAGAGCCTCACTCGATGCGGTCACGTGTTGGCTTTCAGCCGTATTTGGACGTTAGGCTGCTTCCTAATGCTCCTGTTGACGTTCAGGACGTTCGCCAACCAGCGGAGTTGACTTGTTTTGACGCTGAGCGTCAACTACCGCAGTCTAGAGTTGTTTTGACTGCTCAGACTAGGCAGTCAAAACAGTCTCGAGTGGACGCCCAGCGTCCTCCCGCACCTGTTGTTGTTGACAGTTCACAGACTGTTAAGCAGTTACATGACGTTGCGTCCTGGTCCGCTACTAATGCACCAGTGCGTGTGGACTCTGCTTGTCAAGCATTGCCACCACGGCAGGTCTCTCCCTTGCTTGAGACTCGGCTATTGTCGGACAAGATTCCTTCAGATGAGGAAGTTGCTGTTCCCCCTTCTACTGATATTCCCTTGAGGACTCTGTCAGACGGAGAGGAGCCTAAAGCTGCTTAGCTTTCTATGGACTTTAAATAAATCATACTGATTTTTAAGGATCTTTGTCCGGATCTTTTTGTAACTGCTGCTCCTCGTTCGCCTAAACGTCAGAGTTTACACCAGGCCTAGCTACTTCGAAGCCGTTGTTTTTATAAGCTAGTGCTCTCTAGCTCTTCTAAGAGAGCTTTACGTTTGCTAGGCGACTGGTTTATCACCAGGAGGAGTTTGGGGGAGACAGCCTTTGCTTTCCCTACTTTTAAGCTGGCTTATAGAGCGAGAGTCTGATATGACACTCATAGACTCTCCCTGGCGCCTGGCCATGAGATGCTACTAGATTTTATGGTCGACTTAAGAGCTAGACCATCTCCTGTTATGCGTCTTTTTTCGAGCGTTTGAAGTTTTGCTGTACAATTATGTCATGCATAAACAAGGCTTTCAGGGATGGCTCCAATGATCTGACAGCCACGTTCTCTGCAGGAACAAGTTCCTCAGGGATGGCTCCAATGATCTGGCAGCCATGTTCACTGCAGGAGTACGTAAGAGGCAAGTGCGCTCAATGTGTTCATTGTCAAGACAAACTTCACGATGAAGTCTACCAGGCTGTCTTGACAGCATTAATGGAAGGCGGCTGGATGGTCTCTCTCGACCTTCAGGAGGCATACTTCCACATTCCTATACACCCTGATTCCCAATCGTTTCTGAGGTTTGTTTACAGGAATGTAGGGTACCAGTTTTGAGCCCTGTGCTTTGGCCTCAGTCCTGCTCCTCTCGTGTTTACAAGGCTCATGAGGAATGTGGCAAAATCCCTCCATCTATCGGGGATCCGAGCCTCCCCGTACTTGGACGACTGGCTTCTCAGAGCATCGTCCAGTCTTCGCTGTCTGCAGGATCTACATTGGACGTTGAGTCTGGCCAGGGAGTTGGGACTTTTGGTCAACCTAAAAGTCCCTACTGATCCCATCCCAGATTATTCTATATTTGGGGATGGAGATTCGCAGTCCAGTTTTTTTTCGGGCTTTTCCGTCTGCCACCGATTAGAACAAGCCCTGCTCGAAGTCCAACTAATGCTGAAAAGATAACGTTTGTACAGTCAGGAGTTGGAACAGTCTCGTAGGGACTCTCTCATCCCTGGAGCAGTTTGTCTCACTAGGGAGACTACACCTTCTGCCTCTCCGGTTCCATCTAGCCTCCCACTAGAACTAGGTCAAGACGTTAGAGACGGTATCATTCCCAGTCTCCGAACCAGTGAAGGCATGCCCTAAATGGTGGGACAGCAATATCAGTCTGAGAGAGGGACTATCCCTAGCAGTCGAGAACCCAAACCACGCGTTGTTCTCCGACGTGTCGGATTTGGGTTGGGGTTGCGACCCTGGACGGTCGGGAATGCTCGGGTCTGTGGACCTCAAGTCAGAAGAGCATGCACATCAACGGCAAGGAGCTATTAGCAGTCCACTTGGCCTTGATGATATTCGAAAGCTTCTTCGAAACTAAGTGGTAGAGGTCAACTCATACAACACCACAGCTTTGGCGTACATCTCCAAGCAAGGAGGCACACACTCCTTCACGCTGCTCGAGATCGCAAGGGACCTTCTCTTATGGTCAAGAATTCGAGGCATCTCCCTGTTGACGAGATTCATCCAGGGGGTCTTGAACGTCTTGGCAGACTGTCTCAGTCGGAGGGGTCAGGTGATACCCACGGAATGGACCCTCCACAAGGACGTGGGCAAGAGTCTTTGGGCTACTTGGGGTCAACCCACCATAGACCTCTTTGCCTCCTCGTTGACCAAAAGGTTACCAATCTATTGCTCTCCAGTCCTAGATACAGAAGCAATCTACATAGACGAGTTTCTACTGGATTGGTCTTTTCTGGACTTATATGCATTCCCACCATTCAAGATAGTCAACAAGGTACTGCAGAAGTTCGCCTCTCACGAAGGGACAAGGTTGACGTTGGTTGCTACCCTCTGGCCCGCGAGAGAGTGGTTCACCGAGGTACTTCAATGGCTGGTAGACTTTCCAAGAAGTCTTCCTCTAAGGGTAGATCTGTTACGTCAGCCCCACGTAAAGAATGTCCATCAAAGCCTCCCCGCTCTTCGTCTGACTTCCTTCAGACTATCGAAAGACTCTCAAGAGCTCGAGGCTTTTCGAAGGAGACAGCCAGTGCGATTGCAAGAGCTAGGAGAGCTTCTACCATTAGAGTATACCAGTCGAAGTGGGAAGTCTTTCGAGACTGGTGCAAGTCAGCATCTGTGTTCTCGTCCAGTACCTCTGTAGCCCAAATCGCAGATTTTCTTTTACATCTGAGAAAGGTTCGCTCCCTTTCAGCTCCCACGATTAAGGGCTACAGGAGCATGTTGGCTTCGGTCTTTCGACATAGAGGCTTAGATCTTTCCAACAATAAAGATCTCCAAGATCTCCTTAAGTCTTTCGAGACCTCTAAGGAACGTCGTTTGGCAACTCCTGGATGGAACTTAGACGTGGTCCTAAGGTTCCTCATGTCAGACAGATTTGAGCCATTACATTCAGCCTCCCTGAAGGATCTCACCCTCAAGACACTTTTCCTAGTGTGCTTGGCTTCGGATAAAAGGGTCAGTGAACTTCATGCCTTCAGTAAGAACATCGGCTTTTCTACAGAAAAAAGCCACTTGTTCACTTCAACTTGGTTTCCTGGCCAAAAATGAACTGCCTTCTCGTCCTTGGCCTAAATCTTTTGATATTCCTTGCTTATCAGAGATCGTAGGCAACGAACTGGAAAGAGTATTATGTCCTGTTAGAGCTCTTAAGTTCTATTTAGCTCGTACTAAGTCATTACGAGGTAAATCTGAGGCATTATGGTGCTCAGTTAAGAAACCTTCATTGCCTATGTCAAAGAATGCTTTGTCATATTTTATCAGATTTTTTTAATACGAGAAGCTCATTCTCACTTGAATGAGAAAGACCGATGTTTGCTTAAGGTTAAGACGCACGAAGTTAGAGATATAGCAACCTCCGTGGCCTTCAAGCAAAATAAATCTCTGCTAAGTATTATGGACGCGACTTTTTGGAGAAGCAAGTCAGTGTTCGCGTCATTTTACTTAAAAGATGTCCAGACTCTTTACGAGGACTGCTACACACTGGGTCCATTCGTTGCAGCGAGTGCAGTAGTGGGTGAGGGTTCTACCACTACATTACCCTAATTCCAATATCCTTTTTAATCTGTCTCTTGAAATGTTTTTAATATTGTTTTATGGGTTGTACGGAAGGCTAAGAAGCCTTTCGCATCCTGGTTGATTTGGCGGGTGGTCAAAGTCATTTCTTGAGAGCGCCCAGATTAGGGGTTTGATGAGGTCCTGTTGTATGGGTTGCAGTCCTTAATACTTCAGCTCCTGGGAGTCTTTCAGCATCCTAAGAGGATCGCTGGGCTTCGTGAGGAAGACAGACTTATAAGGCAGAGTAATCGTCTAAGTCAACTTCCTTACCAGGTACCTATATATTTTGGTTTTGTTATATTGATAACTGTCAAAAACTCTTCGCTTATACGCTGTAAACTTAATTAACTCTGGTCTCTACCCACCGCCTTGGGTGTGAATCAGCTATTATATATTCACCGGCTAAGTTAAATATTTAAAAATGATATTTTAATTATAAAATAAATTTTTGAATATACTTACCCGGTGAATATATAAATTAAAGGCCCTCCCTTCCTCCCCAATAGAGACGCAGCGGGACGAGAAGAATTGAAGGGTTTGTTTACATGCAAGAGTGGTATCTGGCCGATAGTGGCGCTGGTGGGCACACCCGCAACCTTCATAGCGATCGCTCGCGAGTTTTTGAGTGTGTTTTCTGTCGAGCCGCTGAGTAGCAGCTATTATATATTCACCGGGTAAGTATATTCAAAAATTTATTTTATAATTAAAATATCATTTTGCAATTGATTGGTCCTTTCAGTATTTTTCTTTAGTCAAAGATTAAAGGAAGTTACGTTTCAATTAATGTATATACGATGTAGTATTCTTGACAATCGATGTAGCTCACGATTCTGTGTATCGTTGTTTACTTGTTGGTTTCTGGAATACTGAAATTGTTCGTATAATATTATAGATGTTCCAATGGTTACGGGGGATAATTCGCCTTTAATTGGAACCCCTTAATATGAGGATTTGTTTTGATTTATAGTGATATTCTTTCCTTATATCTATTAATGTTGTATATTTAATATTTTGTTGCGTTTATTTGAGATTCAGTGACTTTTTCATTCCCATTCAAACCATTGACAGAATAGTAAGTCTCTCTCTCGGGGGTCATTTTGTTTGAGAGCGTGTATACTTTGGTTTTTAAATAATTGTGAAAATATAATTTTTACCAAAAAGTAAAATGCAAATTTTTAGTGCTAAATTAATGCAGTGAATTTTAATCAATTCATTGGAGGGTGCTTCTATTCGGACCTGTCGTCATCCTAGCCTTAGACCTCTTTCAAGCTCCCGGACCTAAGGGAGAAGTTGAGTCGAACGGCGAAAGGAATCGAAAGGCGTAGCCAGGCGTTACAGTCTTGTAAGACCCGATCAGAAGTCCCCTCGAGCGTTTTCTGTCGATCCCCAGAACGCTCACCCTCGCTATAGGTAAAGCGAGGTAAAAGTGTTTTCTAACATTAAGTGAGGACGCGCTTCAGGCGCAAAGCTGAAAACAAGATTAGAATCATTCTTTGTGTTTTACGATTCATGCAGCGTGGTCGTGGTGCCGCCGCTTCTACCACATGGGTGTTCGCCTCCCGACAGTGGGGAGCGCTATGGAATCGACACAGAAGGAGGGTTCATGTTTGAAAATGCTGCATACGTTCGCCTAAGATTGATCCTAATTAGTCTTTGCTGTTAGACATGTAAAAGCAACTATCTTTGTTTATGCAGTCTTTTCAGCCTGCCGTTGGCAGTGTGGTTAGGTGTCACGATTCCGGTTTCGACGCGGTGTAGCACAGGCGACCTGCCTATTCCCGTGATGACTCGTTGTCGCACAGGCGGCCTTCCAGCCGCAATGTTCAACGGTGGGAGAAGGTGGATGCATCACCAGGCAGCAGAGCATGCTACCAAGCGACATGACAGACAGCAGCGTCAGTCAAACGCGGTAGTGGGCTGGAGAGTCAGCGTCAGTGCAGACGCTTCGCTACCTATGACAATAGACTTTGATGTCTAAATGACTATGAACGTCTAGTGTTGGGATATTGTTGCGCCAGGCTCTATATTAAGAAATAAATCTTAACTAGAAAGATATTATATTTTCGGACCAAGGCCTGCTGGCCTAATTCTTGGTTGGGAGAACTAGAATTAAAACCTATAAGCATTGAGGTCAGAATTCAGTATTCTAAGGAGTGGACTCTAGGAATCAAGACTTTTCTACCTAGGATAGAGTCTTGTTGGAGGAAGGGAGTGACTTTCAGAAACTCATGAGAGTTTTCTGAAGAGTTTCCCTTTTATTTTATAACTGCTACTCCTCGTTCCGACTTCCGAGTTTTCGCTAGTATTACTAGCCAGGCTACAACCCTAGTTGAGAAAGCAAAATGCTTTAACCTAAAGGGCTCCAATAGGGAAAGATGGCTCAGTAAGTAAATAAGAAAATAAATAAATTAACATTATATCGTTCTCAGAAGAGTAATTGTGTAAAGAGACAGGGCTGATAGGTCAGTACAATAACGCGTCCTCAGTGCAGCATAACGAACCCAACTGTGGAGGTTGGTGCAGCAGCGCCTGAAGCTGCAACAGCAGGAAGTGCATTAAGGCCTTTATGAGAATAGAGCGTAAGAGTATATATCCCACAACGGGCAGATCTTTTATGATAGAATGTATTACAGTGAACCCTCGTTTATCGCGGTAGATAGGTTCCAGACCCGACCGCGATAGGTGAAAATCCGCGAAGTAGTGACACCATATTTATGTGTTTATTTAACATGTATATTCAGACTTTTAAAACCTTCTCTTGTACGTACTGTAGTACTGTTAACAAACTACCCTTTAATGTACAGAACACTTAATGCATGTACTGTACTACAGTACCCTAAACTAAAACAGGCACAAATATTAAAGGCGATTTTATATCATGCGTTTCCTAAACACGCCCAAAAGCACGATAAAAAATGGCAACCAATGTTTTGTTTACGTTTATCTCTGATCATAATGAAGAAACAAATGCATTTACACATCTGTGCATAGGTTAGTTTATGCATCGATTATATTGATTATTCAGTACAGTATGTTGATTTTGTTATTACCAATGTTTTACTTAATTTTTCTTAGGACTTCCAAATGAAATGTTTTTCTTTACGACGCCGCCTGAAACGTTGTCATAAAGTACGCTCAGTAAACAAACGAAGGCATTTAACGCGCATGATGAAAGTGATTAATAATGATATTACAGTAAAAGCTTTTAGAAAATATGTTATTACAAATATTATTTACCGTATCTATATAAAATCATACATACGTAGCAAAGCAGGAAAACAATTTACGAGAGAGAGAGAGAGAGAGAGAGAGAGAGAGAGAGAGAGAGAGAGAGAGAGAGTGAGTTGTTTTACGTACGTAAATGTAAATTTTAAACAAAAAAAATAGCTCCATTTCATATAAAATAGGTTATTACAAATATTATACTTTATCATATTACAGTAGTCTGTATAATACTGTAAAGTTCAGTACAGTATGTTGTTGTTATAGTCGTGGCGATGAAATTCTCACGAAACAAAAACACGGCATTCGATGTACAACAGCTGATTCATTCTCTCTCTCTCTCTCTCTCTCTCTCTCTCTCTCTCTCTCTCTCTCCTCTCTCTCTCTCTCTCTCTCTCTCCTCTCTCTCTCTCTGTTATACAATACTTACATATAGATGAAGAAACTAAAATTAGTTTTCTTAGTGTCAATTAAATACGAAACGAAAAAATTATACCGAGTTTACATCCATTTCAATCGTTGCTAAAAATACGGCATCCGATTTTATCAGCAAACCACTATTTTTTGGGAAACATCATTTTATTCTAGAAAATTGCTACTCTTTAAATAGTTAATTGCACATTAAGAAAGCGTGTACTTTTGTTTTTAAATTTCGGTTGTGTTTTAAAAATCGACTATTGTTGACTTTTTTGTTTTACTTTTGGCTGTGATTAGATCAGCTGACATCTAGCTGCCGCTCTTGAGAGTGTACGAATACATTAACTAAGTATCGTTTGTACCATTTCTTAACTTATTCAAACCGTCTACAGTATACAGTTGATATTACATAAGCACCAATGTGTTATAACCTATAAATTTTTTTTGTTTATTACATTTAAAACAACATACATTCTCTCTCTCTCTCTCTCTCTCTCTCTCTCTCTCTCTCTCTCTCTCTCTCTCTCTCTCTCTCTCTCTCTCTCTCTCTCTCTGTGGAGTACTTTTCACTACCTCCCATTCCTTACCTTGTAGCGGGATGTCAACAAAAACAACCCCCCCACACCCTTAATCACTCTTACTTCCAAAATATCCCACAACACAAACTTTCCCCTTACTTTACTTTAAACTAGACTCTTGGACAGAAGGAAAATGAAAACAAAACATAGCCTTAAAACTATATTATCGCAACCAAAAACAGAACACATATCATTAAACTGACTTAACACTAGAACAAATCACTTATCACCAAACCATCCACCATATGCCATAACCCAGGAACAATCACAATTTATCATAATTCAATAGACAAAAAAACACACAAAATTCGCTGTATATATCGGTGCGTGATGGTACCCGGAAACTCACCAACATCGAAAAAACAATATCCTTTTAATGTACCCAAACACCGTCAGTCCACGCACAGTACCAAAAGCACACTTAAGACTAAATAAATTACTTAATACTAAACACCAATCATATTCTGCAACACAAAAAAATTAATGCCAAACCAAGAGAACCTCTTGGTTCACACGCAACAGTCCTTAAGCAAGTTGTAGCCTACTGGCACTGGCCAACACTATCGTACGGCCAATTCGACCATGCAATCTTATGCGGTGGTCGTCGTTATCAATTGTCGTGAGAGAAAATCCGTATTTTATAGCCGGGTCATCAACGTTCAAAAATTCTGTACTTCAGCAGTCTATTCCTACATTCATTGTCCGGTCCGGGTCGTCATCATCAAGCTAATCATATACAATATACACACGGCTGGCAAACACCACCTTCCAGGCCAAACTAAAACTCCAAGGAGTATAAAGGAATCCAAAGGAGGAACTACGGCCTGCAATAAAAAAGAAAAAAAAACGCTTACGAAAAACTCCTAACTAAACTAAACTATCGTACTATAATCAAAGATAAACAAACTTTCTATCATTCACGAACGCGCCTAACAAAAATGAATAAAAAACAGTACTTACTCAGAACATAAAAACACTAAACAGCCGGCTTCCGAAGAACAAAAAAAATGCAGAACCGACTCCTTCTATCGTTCGAGATCCAATGCTTTCGCCCAAGACATTCATCACCACCCTATCCTAGCTAAAAAGGTAAACAAACAACCTCAATTATACCAACAATCTTTCCAACTTCAAACAATCATTCGCTAATTACCCCTTTTCTTCAGCGCGCACCGCGGACACACAAACACACGCACGCACAACCACACATAGCCTACTCTCTTGCGCACGGCGCGATCTAGCAAACTAAAGCAAATTAAATTCTTTTTCTTTCTTTCTTTCTTTTTCTCTCTCTCTCTCTCTCTCTCTCTCTCTCTCTCTCTCTCTCTCTCTCTCTCTCTCTCTCTCTCTCTCTCTCTCACAAAACTATGCAAATAAACACTTTCTTTCTCTCTCTCTCTCTCACAAAACTAAGCAAATAAACGCTTTCTTTCTCTTGCGGTTTGACAAAACTAAGTAAATAAACACCCACACTCACCCTCTCTCTCTCTCTCTCTCTCTCTCTCTCTCTCTCTCTCTCTCTCTCTCTCTCTCTCTCTCTCTCTTTAATGACAAAGCTAAAGCAAATAAAAATGTCTCTATTTAACAATACTAAAACAACTCTCTCTCTCTCTCTCTCTCTCTCTCTCTCTCTCTCTCTCCTCTCTCCTCTCTCTCTCTCTCTCTCTCTCTCTCTCTCTCTGTGACAAAACTAAAGCCAATACTGTAAACACTCACACTCTCTCTCTCTCTCTCCTCTTGATTTGGCAAATAAAAAAATAAATTAAAATAAAATTAATCCTCCACATTCCTCCCCCCTTACTTTGCCAAATCCTCACACAACACTAACCTATTTTCTCATTACCCAGTCGCAATCAGGAACAGGGCCTCGGCTTCGGGTAACTGGGCCTTCATATACCTGCACTCTCTCATTCACTTCTTCCATGTCGTTTTCATTCAACGTACTATTACGATTCCCGTCTATGCTCTGCTCGTCTAAGATATCATTCACTATTTCATCTACCTCAGTTTCATCTGGCCTGAAAATCCCACTAATTTCTGTCAACAATTCATCCATTACATCTAAACCATTTTCTACTTTAACAAAAGAATCATTCATACTGCTTATCATTCTCCTATCTTTCATTCTCGTGTCCGTCATACGTTCTCTTGCCTCGTCTAACGAAAAACCACACACACTATAAGTATCATTCATACTCATCCAAGTTTCATCTGTATTAATACATTTATCTTCCATACTCACCTGTACATTTACACCCTTATCCTGCTTATTCTGATTCCCGCCAACAACTACAAAATTTTCCCGCCTTTTATCCCCAGTAAAATTCTCAGACTTCTTTTTCCTTCCATACTCTACTAACACCAATTGCTTATCTTCTAAACCTAATGCCTCACACATACTCGGTTCATACTTGTTCGTTTTTAGCCATTTAGTCATACCATTCTCCCTGAATATATCTTGGTACCTCCTTCCATTTCCGCAACTGATTGTGGTGTGCCCTAACCTTTTTCCACACTACCATCCACACTTACTTTTACCTAAAACATAACTCAACCACTAGAACCAACATCTAACACCTCATATGGACCTTCAAACTTATCACGTACCTTATTGACATTCATTCTTCCCTTTTCAATTACTTCTTTTAACACTTTCTCTCCCACTTTGTAGCTTTCAAATCTCTCATTTGCTTTCTTCCAAACATCTCTATCATTCTCGGACACACTCAATCTCGGTCTTACTATCTTTTCAAATTCAACACAAACTTACACGGAGACATACCAGTACTCTTGTGCACAGTCGCATTATACGCCCACAACGCACGCCCAACATATAAATCCCAATCATTATCACATGTACTCATCATCCGCAAAATTTCTGTCAAAGTTCTTACAGTCCTTTCAGCCAAACCATTCGCACTTGGCATATACGGAGTCGAATACACATGTTCAATGCCCCATTCTCTCAACATCTGCTCAAACTCCCATCCAACAAACTCCGGACCATTGTCACTTAACATTTTTGCAGGCTTACACACACTCATCGGCAACATCACTTGACTTACCATTCTCGCTACAGTCTCACTTTTTTTATTCTTGATGGGTACGGCATACGCAAACTTGCTCATATGATCGACCATGACAATCATTCCCACATGTCTTCTCGCAGTCACAGGCAACGAAACACAATCAATCACAAACATCTCAAATGGCTCTTTCATACGTAACCTCAAAATAGGCGGACTTGCATGCATGCTCTGATACTTTCCCTTCTGACAATCCTCACAAGTAGTCGCTACATCCCTACAAATTTGACTCAACCCAGGCGTAAACAACCTCTCTCGCATGCATTCCCACAATTTATTCTTCCCCATATGCCCATACCTGTCATGCACTACCATACACATACTTACAGCTGCATGCATTGGAAATACAGGAACATATATATCTTAATCCATTCCCCTATGCAAAAAATACACAATATTCTTACAAACAATAAATCTTTTAACAACTTTCTTATACGCTTCCAAATCACACGGCCATTCTTCCACCCTAATACCATTTAAAATACATTCACGTAACCTATTTATTTCGAAACATTCACCTTGCATTTCTTCCACCTCTTCTTTGCTCAACAAATCATCTTCACTCTTTGCAATATCAATCATGCCAACAAAATTCGCCATGAATACACTATTATCCTCGATTACTATTACCTTACAGCCATTCTTTGAAAGCAAACCCTTACCAACATCAACTGACACATGGTGCAACCTCAAAAATCTATTCCCATCAAAAAACAACTAGGCATTTCATTCTCTCCCATTACAATAAAATTATGTTCAACTTCCATACTCCCTAGTTTCACTTTCAACCTCACTTCTTCCCAAACAAGTAAACTTCCCTGACCTATTCCATGAATTCTCACACTCGTACACTGTCTTTTCACTTCCCAATTGTACCTCTCAATTTCCCTGATAACCGACTCATTTACTAATGACACTTGAGCACCCGTATCAATTAAACTACAATATTCATTCTCATTTATATTCACATACGTCATCATCCTTCCTTTTACACCATGCATACATACATTTACTCTCCTTTCAATTCTGTCGCTCACCTTCACCAATATGTTCATCATCATATTCACTGTCCTCTATACCGTCATATCTTAGGTTAAGGTCACTTGCACCATTATCCTTCTCGCTCAACAATTTGCAACATTCCTCCTTACATTGAATCCTCAAAATATATTCCCTATCATTCTCCTTACATGCCCGATATTCCATCGGTCGATTCCATCCAAAATACAAATACACAGTTACACCATACAACATACTTACCACCATTAATATCTTTGATAATACTTCCCCTTCTAGTACACTACTCTCCTCCTCATATACCATTTCTTTTGACACTTCATTCATCACTCTTCTTTTAAGCTCGCTTACGCTACCTGGTATTTCCGTATCTAAACCCTCTTGTACCAACTTACTTAAACCCATTAGGATACACTTATATACCATATCTTCCCCCTTCACAACTCTGCTCCACAACTAAACCTTCAGGCAACCTTTCAGAATTCAGATTACTCTCTTTATCTTCCATCCTCCCATGCATCCTCGACATCGCATCTGCTATCACATTCTTATTTCCCGGTACATATTCTAACCTAAAATCAAATTCATTCAAATCCTCTATGGTCCTAGCAACCCTTGCATTCACACACTCTTTCCTTATCATGTACACTAGGGGCTGATGGTCAGTACGCACAATGAATTTTACACCATACAAAAATACTTTCAATGCTTTCACACAAAATCGTATTGCAGCCAATTCCCTGTCAATCGTCGAATACTTCCGCTCAGCTTTATTAAACGCTTTACTAACATACGCTATTACTCTCAATTGCTCTTCTCCATTTACTCTCTGCATTTGAACCAAACAACCACCCATACTAACCCCACTCGCATCCGTATACAACTCTAGCATACTCGCATTTTCACTGTAGTCTGGAAATGCCAAAGTGACGTCTTTCGCGGCCTCTTCCTTCAACCTTTCAAACGCTTCTATCATCCGATCATCCCATTTTAATTTTGTACTATTCCTTTTACCCGTCCATTCATTCAAAGGCTTCCCTATACCTGAACAATCTCTAACAAACTTGCGACCAAACTCAACCAAACCAAGAAAACCTCGCAACTCACGCACAGTCCGGGGACGTGGAAATTCTCGCACCTTATTCACAAACTTGTCACTCTTCCTTATACCAGATTCACCCACTACATGCCCAAGAAATTCCACCTCCCTGGACAACCATGTACACTTCTCAAGCTTAATTTTCACACCAACTTCAATTAACCGCATCAACACTGCCTCAAGCAACCGCATATGTTCCTCAACAGTCTCGCTCGCAATCAGAATATCATCTATAAAAACAGTCACCTTCTGTCTATCAAACCCAGCCAAAACTACATTCATTGCTCTTTGGAAGGCAGCAGGCGCATTAGCAAGACCAAAACTCAACCTTTTAAATTGAAAGTGACAATTCGTACTTGAAAATGCGGTAATGGGCCTGCTCCCCTCTGCCAGAGGCATCTGATAATAGCCCCGCACCAAATCTAATTTAGTAAAACTTTCATTCCATGCATCTTATAAACACAATCAGACACCACATTCATTGGAAAACGTTCTTTAACAGTCACCTCATTCACCTTCCTATAATCAATACACATACGTAAACTTCCATCAGGCTTTCGTACAGGGAGGATTAATTTTATTTTAATTTATTTTTTTATTTGCCAAATCAAGAGAGAGAGAGAGAGAGAGTGTGAGTGTTTACAGTATTGGCTTTAGTT